>NC_089499.1:82634218-82729270 GCF_036850765.1 Saccopteryx bilineata
TTGGTCCTTGTGTAGGCACATACAGAAACAAATTGATGTTTCTGACTATCTGTCTGTCTTTTTCCCCCCACTTCCTCCATCTAACATTAATAATAAATGATAGAAAAAATGACAATGGCTATTTTTCATTGTTTTTACAGCTTAAATTACATAGAGGAATGAATTATATTTTTCAAAATCTCACCACAAGAGGAAATAGATAGTACAGTTGTAAAGTATCATATTTCCCATGCTTAACATGCCTCCCTGAAGAAAACACAGCTTCATTTTTGGGCACAAAATTTGAGAAAATGAAAACAAATGCGAAGAAACAGGAAATGCAAGTAAAGTATACTACAACAATTGTATTAGACACACTTCATTTTCAAACCCCATATTTTTCAAAAAGGATTACTCTTAAACCAACGAGGGTAAATATGGTATACACTCATCGAATGTCTCTATGAAACTATAATTTCTTTCTTTCCTTTTCTTTTAGTTTTTTTTTCAGAGACATGGAGAGAGTCAGTGAGAGGGATAGATAGGGACACACAGACAGGAATGTAGAGATTTTTTTTATTATGTGCCATGTCACAGATCAATCATCAGTTTTTTGTTGTGACACCTTAGTTGTTCTTTGACTGATCTCCCATTGTGCCTTGACCAGGGATCTACAGCTGACCGAGTGACTCCATTCTCGAGCCAGTGAGCCCATTGGGCTAAAGCTGGTGAGCTTTGCTCAAACCAGATAAGACCACGCTCAAGCTGGCGAACTTGGGATCTCAAACCTGGGTTCTCCGCATTCCAGTCAAATGCTCTATCCACTGTGCCACCGCCTGCTCAGGCTGTGATAATTTTATTCTTATACTTTCTCTAGATTTTGTTTAGTATCCTTTTTCATAGTATGGGTGAAAAGGCTGGCTATTTTAACCTTTTATACACTACAATGTATTCATCACAACATTTCCCCATAAGTTTTCTTATGTAGTTTTTATTCCCATCAAGTTTAAAGTATTTTGTAACTTGAATTTTGATTTTGAGTGGGAATTATTTAAGAGGGAATTTCTTAACAGAAAAAAGGTGAAGGTTTTAGTTGGTTTTTATTACTGATTTCGAGAGTAAGAGTAATGAGAACAAGAAACATGCTTTATATCATTTCAAAGGTTGGAGGTAGTTGAAACTTGATGGAAAAAAAATACAGGCTTCCCTGAGGGAAATGTTTTCCAAGTATGCTTCCCTGCTGCCACCTCGTGTGCACCTTGAGAATAACAGCTCAGTGCAGTTCACCTGAAAATATACAATAGTTGGGTTCTGTCCGTTATCTATCAATGTTGAAACCAAGAGTATTTAGAAGATACTTTTATACCTTGTAAATATAAGGAATTTCTAGTTACTGTTTGCTACTTGTTTCAACGTTAACTGTAGTAAGAGCAATAGGCATAGTTGATACAATTTCAATCCTCTGAAGTTTGCAGAAACTTCCTGCATAGCACATACAGTAATGGTCTCTGTTACATGTGCTTCTCTGCTGCCACATCGTGTGCATCTTGGGAATCACGCCTCAGTACAGATCCAAAAAAAGAAAAAAAAGAAATTGTACATCGGCCTAGCGTGCGGAGGACCCGGGTTCGATTCCTGGCCAGGGCACATAGGAGAAGCGCCCATTTGCTTCTCCACCCCTCCGCCGCACCTTCCTCTCTGTCTCTCTCTTCTTCCCCCTCCCAGCCAAGGCCCATTGGAGCAAAGATGGCCCGGCGCTGGGGATGGCTCTGTGGCCTCTGCCCCCGCTAGAGTGGGCTCTGGTCGCAACATGGCGACACCCAGGAGGGTCGCAACATGGCGACGCCCAGGATGGACAGAGCATCGCCCCCTGGTGGACAGAGCGTCGCCCCTGGTGGGCGTGCCGGGTGGATCCCGGTCGGGCGCATGCGGGAGTCTGTCTGACTGTCTCTCCCTGTTTCCAGCTTCAGAAAAATGCAAAAAAAAAAAAAAAAAAAAAAAAAAAAAGAAATTGTACAGAGGATTGTCTACAAACGTTCATTTCAATTTGCTGTTTTTGTAAATTTTTTGTGTATTCTTAGTGATTTGATTTCTGGGAATCTATCGGATCATCTTGTTTTTTTTCTTTCCTTCCAGTTGTACTTTCATAAAGCCTTTGAATGTTCCCATCATATACCAGGCACTATGCTAAGAAATATATACGTAGTTGCTGCACTCAATGTCTTCCCATTCTACTATTTTTACCTCTGTCTTTTGTTCTTCTTTATTTAAATCTTCTTAATTTATTGTAAAATAGAATGTGCTTTGATTTGACAAGTGTGTTGAATTTAACTGCTTTTTATTATATCATCTGTATCCCTATTGCAGAAGTGCAAGAAAAAATGATAAGAAAACAAAACAACAAATTTTCATACAGAGATAAATACTGTTAATATTATGATATTATCTTTCCATATTATTAGTGTACCTATTATATTTCTCTATGTATACGTACTTAGGTACATTGGGTGTGCATATATTTGTGTGCATAGATGTGCATTGCACATGAGCATATATCACTCTGTCCACCGTGTCTATCATTTGTGGATACCTGTGTATGCATGCAAATTTCAATTTATTCTTTCATCCATTAAAAACTTATTGTATTTCTATTATGGGCCAGGGCTTGTGCTCGACACTGGTTGCCTATAGTGAAAGGGACAGACACACTTTCTGTCTTTATGAATCACACACGATCATGCTGTATAAAGAGGAAGGAAAATATACATAAATAAAATAATTATACTTGTGACAAGCACTGGATATGATAGTGCAATGTCTTCTTCCCAGTTTTCATTGATTGTGGTGACATTTAGTATATCAGTTTCTGAAAAGGCAGAGCTGTGACATAAGTCTCAGTTCTTCAGCAATGCGTGTTCTCAGCTATAAAACTAAGAAAATTATGAAGCGCTGAAACAAAGACTCTGGGATGTGTTCTGTGACCAAAAGAACCTAGCTTCTAAGTGGTGACACAAGCTCAGGTAAATTCTGATGTCCAAACTTAGGAGGTCTCTCAGTCTGGACTGCTGCAACAGCACAGGAAAAAATTGCATGCTATGAAAGCGGTCACATCATAGTAAACAATCAGAAATATTTTTTATGCCCCTAACAGTCAAGAGCAAAGAAAAGTCTTCTGGTGTTGTCACCACAGCTGACTAGATTATTGTTTTCTTTTTCATTACCTTAGTTTTTCTCTAGTAATTATTCCCCCTAAAGACAATGGCTTGCAATTACCAGAGAGCTCAGTAGATAAAGCATCACACCCATACACTAATGTCATAGGTTTGGTCCTTGGTCTAGGCACATACAGAAACAAATTGATGTTTTTGACTATCTTTCTGTCTTTTTCCTCCCACTTTCTCCGTCTAAAATTAATAATAAAAAATAGAAAAAAATGACAATGGTTATTTATCATTGTTTTTACAGCTTAAATTACATAGAGGAATGAATTATATTTTTCAAAATCTCACCACAAGAGAAAATAGATAGTAAGGTTTTAAAGTATCATATTTCCCATGCTTAACATGCCTCCCTGAAGAAAACGCAGCTTAATTTTGGGGCACAAAATTTGAGAAAATGTTAACAAATGCGAAGAAACAGGAAATGCAAGTAAAGTATACTACAACCACTGCACAAGACACACTCCATTTTCAAACTCCATATTTTTCAAAAAGGATTACTCTTAAATCAACGAGGGTAAATATGGTGTACACCCGTTGAATGTCTCTATGAAACTTTTATTTCTGTCTATTCCTTTTTTTTTTTTTTTTACAGAGACAGGGAGAGAGTCAGTGAGAGGGATAGATAGGGACACACAGAGAGGAATGTAGAGGTTTTTATTATGTGCCATGTCACAGATCAATCATCAGTTTTTTGTTGTGACACCTTAGTTGTTCTTTGACTGCTCTCTCATTGTGCCTTGACCAAGTATCTACAGCTGACCGAGTGAACCCATTGTCAAGCCAGTGAGCCCATTGGGCTAAAGCTGGTGAGCTTTGCTGATACTAGATAAGACCACACTCAATCTGGCAAACTTGGGACCTCAAACCTGGGTTCTCCACATTCCAGTCAAATGCTCTATCCACTGTGCATCTGCCTGCTCAGGCTGTGATAATTTTATTTTTATATTTTCTCTGGATTTTGTTTAGTATCCTTTTTCATAGTATGGGTGGAAAGGCAGTTTATTTTAAGGTTTTTATCCTCTAAAATATATTCATCACAACATTTTTCCATAGGTTTTCTTATGTAGTTTTCATTCCCATTAAGTTTAAAGTATTTTATTACTTGAATTTTGATTTTGAGCAGAGGTTATTTAAGAGGGAATTTTTTAACTGAAAAAAGGAAGGGATTTTAGTTAGATTAATTAGTGATTTAGAGAGTAAGAGTAATGAGAACAAGAAAAATACTTTATATCATTTCCAAGGTTTGAGGTAGTTGAAACTTGCTTGAAAGAAAATACAGGCTTCTCTGTGGAAAATGTTTTTTAAGAGTGCGTCTTTGCTGCCACCTCGTGTGCACCTTGAAAATAACACCTCAGAGCTGTTCACCTGAAAATATAAATATTTGGGTGCTGTCTGTTATCTGTCAATGTTGAAACCAAGAGTATTTAGGAGATATTTTATACCTTGTAAATTATAAGGAATTTCTAGTTCCGGTTTGCTACTTGTTTAAACGTTAACTGTAGTAAGAGCAATAGGCATTGTTGATGCCATTTCAATCCTCTGAAGTTTCAGAAACTTCCTGCATAGCACATACAATAATGGTGTCCGTTACATGTGCTTTTCTGCTGCCATATCGTGTGCATCTTGGGAATCACGCCTCAGTACAGATACAAAAAAAAAAAAAGAAAAGAAATTGTACAGAGGATTGTCTAAAAATGTTGTTTTCAATTTGCCGTGTTTGTAAATTTTTTTGTGTATTCTTAGTGATTTGATTTCTGGGAATCTATCAGCTCATCTTTTTTTTTCATCTTTCTTTCCAGCAGTACTTTCATAAAGCCTTTGCATTTTCCCATCATATACCAGGGACTATGCTAAGAAATACATACATCGTTGCTGCACTCAATGTCTTCCAATTCTACTATTTTTACCTCTGTCTTTTGTACTTCTTTATTTAAATCTTCTTAATTTATTGTAAAATAGGATGTGCTTGGATTTGACAAGTGTGTTGAATTTAACTGCTTTTTTATTATATCAACTGTATTCCTATTGCAGAAGTGCAAGAAAAAATGATAAGAAAACAAAACAACAAATTTTCATACAGCGATAAGTACTGTTAATATTATGATATTTTCTTTTCATATTATTAGTGTACCTATTATATTTCTCTATGTATACGTACTTAGGTACATTGGGTGTGCATATATTTGTGTGCATAGATGTGCATTGCACATGAGCATATCTCACTCTGTCCACCGTGTCTATCATTTGTGGGTATCTGTGTATGCATGCAAATTTCAATTTATTCTTTCATGCATTAAACACTTATTGTATTTCTAATATGGGCCGGGGCTTGTGCTCGACACTGGTTGCCTATAGTGAAAGGGACAGACGCACTTTCTGTCTTTATGAATCATACACAGTCATACTGTACAAAGAGAAAGAAAAATATACATAAATAAAATAATTATACTTGTGACAAGCACTGGATATGGTAGTGCAATGTCTTCTTCCCAGTTTTCATTGATTGTGGTGACATTTAGTATATCAGTTTCTGAAAAGGCAGAGCTGTGACATAAGTTTCAGTTCTTCAGCAATGCGTGTTCTCAGCTATAAAACTGAGAAAATTATCAAGCGCTGAAACAAAGACTCTGGGATGTGTTCTGTGACCAAAAGAACCTAGCTTCTAAGTGGTAACACAAGCTCAGATAAATTCTGATGTTCAAACCTTAGAAGGTCTCCCAGTCTGGACTACTGCCAAAGCACAAGAAAACATTGCATGTTATGAAAGGGTCACATCATGGTAAACAATCAGAAATATTTTTTATGCCCCTAACAGTCAAGAGCAAAGAAAAGTCTTCTGGTGTTGTCACCACAGCAGACTAGATTATTGTTTTAATTTTCATTACCTCAGTTTTTCTCTAGTAATTATTCCCTCTAAAGACAATGGCTTGCTATCAACAGAGAGCTCAGTAGATAGAGCTTCACACCCATGCACTAATGTCATAGGTTTGGTCCTTGGTCTAGGCACATACAGAAACAAATTGATGTTTCTGACTATCTGTCTATCTTTTTCCCCCACTTTCTCTGTCAGCATTAATAATAAATAATAGAAAAAATGACAAAGGCTTTTTTTATTGTTTTTACAGCTTAAATTACATAGAGGAATGAATTATATTTTTCAAAATCTTATCACAAGAGGAAATAGATAGTAAGGTTGTAAAGTATCATATTTGCCAAGTTAACATGCCTCCCTGAAGAAAACACAGCTTCATTTTGGGCACAATATTTGAGAAAATGATAACAAATGCGAAGAAACAGGAAATGCAAGTAAAGTGTACTACAACCGCTGTATAAGACACACTCTGTTTTCAAACCCCATATTTTTCAAAAAAGATTATACTTAAACCAACGAGGGTAATTATGGTATACACCCATCCAATGTCTTTATGAAACTTTTATTTCTTTATTTTTTGTTCTTTCTTTTTTTTTTACAGTGACAGGGAGAGAGTCAGAGATAGGAATAAATAGGGACACACAGACAGGAATGTAAAGAGTTATCTTTATTTATTATGTGCCATGTCACAGATCAATCATCAGGTTTTTCTTGTGACACCTTAGTTGTTCTTTGACTGCTCTCTCATTGTGCCTTGACCAAGGATCTACAGCTGACTGAGTGACCCCATTTTCAAACCAGTGAGCCCATTGGGCTAAAAGTTGGTGAGCTTTGCTCAAACCAGATAAGACCATGCTCAAGCTGGCGAACTTGGGATCTCAAACCTGGGTTCTCCGCATTCCAGTCAAATGCTCTATCCACTGTGCCACCGCCTGCTCAGGCTGTGATAATTTTATTCTTATAATTTCTCTGGATTTTGTTTAGTATCCTTTTTCATAGTATGGGTGGAAAGGCTTTGTATTTTAAGGTTTTTATCCACTACAATGTATTCATCACAACATTTTCCCATAGGTTTTCTTATGTAGTTTTTATTCCCATTAAGTTTAAAGTTTTTTGTAACTTGAATTTTGATTTTGAGCGGGGGTTATTTAAGAGGGAATTTCTTAACTCAACAAAGGAGGAGGTTTTAGTTAGTTTTTATTACTGATTTCTAGAATAAGAGTAATGAGAACAAGAAACATGCTTTATATCATTTCAAAGGTTTGAGGTAGTTGAAACTTTCTTGAAAGAAATTACAGGCTTCTCTGTGGGAAATGTTTTCCAAGTGTGCTTCTCTGCTGCCACCTCGTGTGCACCTTGGGAATAACAGCTCAGAGCAGTTCACCTGAAAATATACAATAGTTGGGAGCTGTCCGTTTTCTATCAATGTTGAAACCAAGAACATTTAGAAGATACTTTTATACCTTGTAAATATAAGGAATTTCTAGTTACTGTTTGCTACTTGTTTCAACGTTAACTGTAGTAAGAGCAATAGGCATAGTTGATACCATTTCAATCATCTGAAGTTTGCAGAAACTTCCTGCATAGCATATACAATAATGGTCTCCATTACATGTGCTTCTCTGCTGCCACCTCGTGTGCATCTTGGGAATCACGCCTCAGTACAGATCCAAAAGAAAAAAAGAAATTATAGACAGGATTGTCTACAAATGTTGTTTTCAATTTGCTGTTTCTGTAAATTTTTTGTGTATTCTTAGTGATTTGATTTCTGGGAATCTATCGGATCATCTTGTTTTTTTTTCTTTCCTTCCAGTAGTACTTTCATAAAGCCTTTGAATGTTCCCATCATATACCAGGCACTATGCTAAGAAATACATACGTAGTTGCTGCACTCAATGTCTTCCCATTCTACTATTTTTATCTCTGTCTTTTGTACTCCTTTATTTAAATCTTCTTAATTTATTGTAAAATAGGATGTGCTTTGATTTGACAAGTGTGTTGAATTTAACTGCTTTTTTATTATATCAACTGTATTTCTATTGCAGAAGTGCAAGAAAAAATGATAAGAAAACAAAACAACAAATTTTCGTACAGCGATAAATACCGTTAATATTATCATATTATCTTTTTATATTATTAGTGTTCCTATTATATTTTTCTATGTATACGTACTTATGTACATTGGGTGTGCATATATTTGTGTGCATAGATGTGCATTGTACATGAGCATATCTCACTCTGTCCACCGTGTCTATCATTTGTGGGTATCTGTGTATGCATGCAAATTTCAATTTATTCTTTTATCCATTAAACACTTATTGTATTTCTATTATGGGCCGGGGCTTGTGCTCGACACTGGTTGCCTATAGTGAAAGGCACTGACGCACTTTCTGTCTTAATGAATCACACATGATCATGCTGTACAAAGAGGAAGAAAAATATACATAAATAAAATAAGTATACTTGTGACAAGCACTGGATATGGTAGTGCAATATCTTCTTCCCAATTTTCATTGATTGTGGTGACATTTAGTATATCAGTTTCTGAAAAGGCAGAGCTGAGACATAAGTCTCAGTTCTTCAGCAATGCATGTTCTCAGCTATAAAACTGAGAAAATTATGAAGCGCTGAAACAAAGACTCTGGGATGTGTTCTGTGACCACAAGAATCTAGCTTCTAAGTGGTGACACAAGCCTAGGTAAATTCTGATGTCCAAAGCTTAGGAGGTCTCTCAGTTTGGACTGCTGCAACAGCACAAAAAAAAATTGCATGTTATGAAAGGGGTCACATCATGGTAAACAATCAGAAATATTTTTTATGCCCCTAACAGTCAAGAGCAAAGAAAAATCTTCTGGTGTTGTCACCACAGCAGACTAGATTACTGTTTTATTTTTCATTACCTTAGTTTTTCTCTAGTAATTTTTCCCCTAAAGACAATGGCTTTCTATCACCAGAGAGATGAATAGATAGAGCATCCCACCCATACACTAATGTCATAGGATTGGTCCTCAATCTAGGCACATACAGAAACAAATTGATGTATCTGACTGTCTGTCTTTTTCCCACCACTTTCTCTATCTAACTTTAATAATAAATAATAAAAAAATGACAACGGCTATTTTCTCATTGTTTTTACAGCCTAAATTACATAGAGGAATGAAATATGTTTTTCAAAATCTCACCACAAGAGGAAATAGATAGTAAGGTGTAAAGTATCATATTTCCCATGCTTAACTTGCCTCCCTGAAGAAAATGCATCTTCATTTTTGGGCACAAAATTTGAGAAAATGATAACAAATGCAAAGAAACAGGAAATGTAAGAAAAGTATACTACAACCACTGTAAAAGACACACTCCGTTTTCAAACCCCATATTTTTCAAAAAGGATTACTCTTAAACCAACGAGGGGAAATATGTTATACACCCGTCGAATGTCTCTATGAAACATTTCTTTCTTTCTTTCTTTTTCTTTTCTTTTTTGTTCTTACAGAGACAGGGGTCAGTCAGTGAGAGGGATAGATAAGGACACAGAGACAGGAATGTAAAGTTTTTCCATTATGTGCCATGTCACAGATCAATCATCAATTTTTTTTTGTGACACATTAATTTTTCTTTGACTGCTCTCCCATTGTGCCTTGACCAGGGATGTACAGCTGACCGAGTGACCCCATTCTCGACCCAGTGAGCCCATTTGGCTAAAGCTGGTGAGCTTTGCTGGAACCAGATAAGACCATGCTCCATTTGGCGAACTTGGGATCTCAAACCTGGGTTCTCCACATTTCAGTCAAATGCTCTATCCACTGTGCCACTGCCTGCTCAGGCTGTGATAATTTTATTCTTATACTTTCTCTGGATTTTGTTTAGTATCCTTTTTCATAGTAAGGGTGGAAAGGCTGTGTATTTTAAGGTTTTTATCCACTACAATGTATTCATCACAACATTTTCCCATAGGTTTTCTTATGTAGTTTTTATTCTTATTCAGTTTAAAGTTTTTTGTAACTTGAATTTTGATTTTGAGCGGGGGTTATTTAAGAGGGAATTTCTTAACTGAAAAAAGGAAGGGATTTTAGTTAGTTTTTATTACTGATTTCTAGAGTAAGAGTAATGAGAACAAGAAACATGCTTTATATCATTTCAAAGGCTTGAGGTAGTTGAAACTTGCTTGAAAGAAAATACAGGCTTGGCTGTGGGAAATGTTTCCCAAGTGTGCTTCTCTGCTGCCACCTCGTGTGCACCTTGGAGATAACAGCTCAGAGCAGTTCACCTGAAAATATACAATAGTTGCGTTCTGTCCGTTATCTATCAATGTTGAAACCAAGAACATTTAGAAGATACTTTTATACCTTGTAAATATAAGGAATTTCTAGTTCCTGTTTGAAACTTGTTTCAAAGTTAACTCTAGTAAGAGCAATAGGCATAGTTGATACCACTTCAATCCTCTGAAGTTGGCAGAAACTTCCTGCATAGCACATAAAATAATAGTCTCTGTTACATGTGCTTCACTGCTGCCACCTTGTGTGCATCTTGAGAATCACGTCTCAGTACAGATCCAAAAAAAAAAAAAAAAAAAAAAGAAATGGAAGAGAGAATTGTCTACAAATTTGTTGTCAATTTGCCGTTTCTGTAAAGTTTTTGTGTATTCTTAGTGATTTGATTTCTGGGAATCTATTGGATCATCTTGTTTTTTCTTCTTTCCTTCCAGAAATACTTTCATAAAGCTTTTGAATGTTCCCATCATATACCAGGCACATTGTTATGAAGTACATACGTAGTTGCTGCACTCAATGTCTTCCCATTCTACTATTTTTACCTCTGTCTTTTGTACTCCTTTATTTAAATCTTCTTAATTTATTGTAAAATAGGATGTGCTTTGATTTGACAAGTGTGTTAAATTTAATTGCATTTTTATTATATAAACTGTATTCTTATTGCAGAAGTGCAAGAAAAAATGAAAAGAAAACAAAACAAAAAATTTTCATACAGAGATAAATACTGTTAATATTATGACATTATCTTTCCATATTATTAGTGTACCTATTATATTTCTCTATGTATACATACTTAGGTACATTGGGTGTGCATATATTTGTGTGCATAGATGTGCATTGCACATGAGCATATCTCCCTCTGTCCACAGTGTCTATCATTTGTAGATACTTGTGTATTAGAAGTGCAAGAAAAAATGTTAAAACAAAACAACTAATTTTCATAAAGAGATAAATACTGTTAATATTATGACATTATTTTTCCATATTATTAGTGTACCTATTATATTTCTCTATGTATACATACTTAGGTACATTGGGTGTGCATATATTTGTGTGCATAGATGTGCATTGCATATGAGCATATCTCACTCTGTCCACAGTGTCTATCATTTATGGATACTTGTGTATGCATGCAAATTTCAATTTATTCTTTCATCTATTAAACACTTATTGCATTTCTATTATGGGCTGGGCCTTGTGCTCGACACTGGTTGCCTATAGTGAAAGGGACAGACACACTTTCTGTCTTTATGAATCATACACAGTCATGCTGTAGAAAGAGGAAGAAAAATATACATAAATAAAATAATTATAGTTGTGACAAGCACTGGATATTTCAGTGCAATGTCTTCTTCCCAGTTTTCATTTATTGTGGCGACATTCAGTATATCAGTTTCTGAAAAGGCAGAGCTGAGACATAAGTCTCAGTTCTTCAGCAATGCGTGTTCTCAGCTATAAAACTGAGAAAATTATGAAGTGCTGAAACAAAGACTCTGGGATGTGTTCTGTGACCAAAAGAACCTAGCTTCTAAGTCCTGACACAAGCTCAGATAAATTCTGATGTCCAAAGCTTAGGAGGTCTCTCAGTCTGGACTGCTGCAACAGCACAAGAAAAAAGTACATGTTAGGAAAGGGGTCACATTCTGGTAAACAATCAAAAATATTTTTTATGCCCCTAACAGTGAAGAGCAAAGAAAAGTCTTCTGGTGTTGTCACCACAGCAGACTAGATTACTATTTTATTTTTCATTACCTCAGCTTTTCTCTAGTAATTTTTCCCCCTAAAGACAATGGCTTGCTATCACCAGAGAGCTCAGTAGATAGAGCATCACACCCATACACTAATGTCACAGGTTTGGTCCTTGGTTTAGGCACATACATAAACAAATTGATGTTTCTATCTGTCTGTCTTTTTCCACCCACTTCCTTCATTTAACATTCATAATATATTATAGAAATAATGACAATGGCTATTTTCTCATTGTTTTTACAGCTTAAATTACATAGAGAAATGAATTATATTTTTTAAAATCTCACCACAAGAGGAAATAGATAGTAAGGTTGTAAAGTATCATATATTCTATGCTTAACATGCCTCCCTGAAGAAAACGCAGCTTCATTTCTGCGCACAAAATTTGAGAAAATGATAACAAATGTGAAGAAACAGGAAATGAAAGTAAAGTATACTACAACCACTGTATAAGACAAACTCCGTTTTCAAACCCCATATTTTTCACAAAGAATTACTCTTAAACCAATGCGAGGAAATATGGTATACACCCGTCAAATGTCTCTATGAAACTTTTCTTTCTTTCTTTTTTTTTATTTTTACAGAGACAGGGAGAGAGTCAGTGAGAGGGATAGATAGAAACACACAGACATGAATGTAGAGTGTTTTTAGTATGTGCCATGTCACAGATCAATTATCGGTTTTTTGTTGTGACACTTAACTGTTCTTTGATTGCTCTCTCATTGTGCCTTGACCACGGATCTACAGCTGACCGAATTAACCCATTCTCAAGCCAGTGAGCACATTGGGCTAAAGCTGGTGAGTTTTGCTCAAACCAGATAAGACCACGCTTAAGCTGGCGAACTTGGGATCTCAAACTTGGATTCTCCGCATTCCAGTCAAATGCTCTATCCACTGCGCATCCGCCTGCTCTGGCTGTCATAATTTTATTCTTATACTTTCTCTGGATTTTTTTAGTATCCTTTTTCATAGTATGGGTGGAAAGGCTGTGTATTTTAAGGTTTGTATCCACTACAATGTATTCATCATAACATTTTCCCATAAGTTTTGTTATGTAGTTTTTATTCCCATTAAGTTTATTTTTTTACTTGAATTTTGAATTTGAGTGAGCATTATTTAAGAGGGAATTTCTTAAGTAAAAAAAGGAAGGGATTTTAGTTCGTTTTTATTACTGATTTCTAGAGTAAGAGTAATGAGAACAAGAAATATGCTTTATATCATTTCAAAGGTTTGAGGTAGTTGAAACTTGCTTGAAAGAATATACAGGCTTGTCTGTGGGAAATGTTTTCCAAGTGTGCTTCTCTGCTGCCACCTCGTGTGCACCTTGGGAATAACAGCTCAGAGCAGTTCACCTGAAAATATACAATAGTTGGGTTCTGTCCGTTATCTATCAATGTTGAAACCAAGAGCATTTAGAAGATACTTTTATACCTTGTAAATATAAGGAATTTCTAGATACTGTTTGCTACATGTTTCAAAGTTAATTCTAGTAAGAGCAATAGGCATAGTTGATAACATTTCAATCCTCTGAATTTGACAGAAGCTTCCTGCAAAGCACATACAATAATTGTCTCTGTTACATGTTCTTCTCTGCTGCCTCCTCGTGTGCATCTTGAGAATCACGCCTCAGTACAGATCCAAAAAAAAGAAATGGTAGAGAGGATTGTCTACAAACGTTGTTTTCAATTTGCTCTTTCTGTAAAGTTTTTGTGTATTCTTAGTGATTTGATTTCTGGGAATCTATTGGATCATCTTGATTTTTCTTTTTCCTTTCAGCAATACTTTCATAAAGCCTTTGAATGTTTCCATCATATACCAGGCACATTGCTAGGAACTACATACATAGTTGCTGCACTCAATGTCTTCCCATTCTATTTTTACCTCTGTCTTTTGTACTCCTTTATTTAAATCTTCTTAATTTATTGTAAAATAGGATGTGCTTTGATTTGACAAGTGTGTTGAATTTAATTGCTTTTTTATTATATAAACAGTATTCTTATTGCAGAAGTGCAAGAAAAAATGATAAAAAAAACACTTATTGTATTTCTATTATGGACCAGGCCCTGTGCTTGACAGAGGTTGCCTATTGTGAAAGGGACAGATGCACTTTCTGTCTTTATGAATCATATACAGTCATGCTGTAGACAGAGGAAAAAAATATACATAAATAAAATAATTATAGTTGGACAAGCACTGGATATTGCAGTGCAATGTTTTCTTCCCAGTTTTCATTTATTGTGGTGACATTTAGTATATCAGTTTCCGAAAAGGCAGAGCTGAGACGTAAGTCTCAGTTCTTCAGCCATGCATTCTCTCAGCTCTAAAACTGAGAAAATTATCAAGTGCTGAAACAAAGACCCTGGGATGTGTTCTGTGACCAAAAGAACCTAGCTTCTAAGTGGTGACACAAGCTCAGAAAAATTCTGATGTCCAAAGCTTAGGAGGTCTCTCAGTCTGGACTGCTGCAACAGCACAAGAAAAAAGTGCATGTTAGGAAAGAGGTCACATCCTGGTAAACAATCAGAAATAATTTTTATTCCCCTAACAGTCAAAAGCAAAGAAAATTCTTTTGGTGTTGTCACCAGAGCAGACTAGATTATTGTTTTATTTTTTATTACCTCAGTTTTTCTCTAGTAATTTTTCCCCCTAAAGACAATGGCTTGCAATTACCAGAGAGCTCAGTAGATAGAGCATCACACACATACACTAATGTCATAGGTTTGGTCCTTGGTCTAGGCACATACAGAAACAAATTCATGTTTCTGACTATCTATCTGTCTTTTGCCATCCACTTCCTCCATCTAACATTAATAATAAATTATAGAAAAAATGACAATGTTTTTAAGCTTAAATTACATTGAGGAATGAATTATATTTTTCAAAATCTCACCACAAGAGGAAATAGTTAGTAAGGTTGTAAAGTATCATACTTTTCATGCTTAACATGCCTACCTGAAGAAAACGCAGCTTCATATTTTGGCACAAAATTTGAGAAAATGATAACAAATATGAAGAAACAGGAAATGCAAGTAAAGTATACTACAACTACTGTATAAGATGCACTCCGTTTTCAAACCCCATATTTTTCAAAAAGGATTACTCTTAAACCAACGAGGGGAAATATGGTATACACTTGTCAAATGTCTCTATGAAAATTTTATTTTTTCTTTCTTTCTCTCTTTCTTTCTGTCTTTTTTTTTTTTACAGAGACAGGGAGAGAGTCAGTGAGAGGGATAGATATGGACACACAGACAGGAATGTAGAGTTTTTTTTATTATGTGCCATGTCACAGATCAATCATCAGTTTTTTCTTGTGACACCTTAGTTTTTCTTTGACTGCTCTCTCATTGTGCCTTGACCAGGGATCTACAGCTGACTGAGTGAACCCATTCTCAAGCCAGTGAGTGCATTGGGCTAAAGCTGGTGAGCTTTGCTCAAACCAGATAAGACCACGCTCAAGCTGGCAAACTTGGGATCTCAAACCTGGGTTCTCCGCATTCCAGTCAAATGCTCTATCCACTGCGCCACTGCCTGCTCTGGCTGTGATAATTTTATTCTTATACTTTCTCTGGATTTTGTTTAGTATCCTTTTTCATAGTATGGGTGGAAAGGCTGTGTATTTTACGGTTTTAATCCACTACAATGTATTCATCACAACATTTTCCCATAGGTTTTCTTATGTAGTTTTTATTCCCATTAAGTTTAAAGTATTTTGTAACTTGAATTTTGAATTTGAGTGGGCGTTATTAAAAGGGAATTTCATAACTGAAAAAAGGAAGGTATTTTAGTTTGTTTTTATTACTGATTTCTAGGATAAGAGTAATGAGAACAAGAAACATGCTTTATATCATTTCAAAGGTTTGAGGTAGTTGAAACTTGCTTGAAAGAAAATACAGGCTAGGCTGTGGGAAATGTTTTCCAAGTGTGCTTCTCTGCTGCCACCTCGTGTGCACCTTGGGAATAACAGCTCAGAGCAGTTCACCTGAAAATATACAAAAGTTGGGTTCTGTCCATTATCTATCAATGTTGAAACCAAGAGTGTTTAGAAGATACTTTTATACCTTGTAAATATAAGAAATTTCCTTTTATTTTTCCTCATATTCTTACTTCCTGTTTGCTACTTGTTTCAACGTTAACTGTAGTAAGAGCAATAGGCATAGTTGATACCATTTTAATCCTCTGAAGTTTGCAGAAACTTCTTGCATAGCACATACAATAATGGTCTCTGTTACATGCTCTTCTCTGCTGCCTTCTCGTGTGCATCTTGGGAATCATGCCTCAGTATAGATCCAAAAAAAAAAAAAGAAATGGTAGAGAATATTCTCTACAAACTTTGTTTTCAATTTGCTCTTTCTGTAAAGTTTTTGTGTATTCTTAGTGATTTGATTTCTGGGATTCTATCATATCATCTTGTTTTTTCTTCTTTTTTTCAAACAATACTTTCATAAAGCCTTTGAATGTTCCCATGATATACCAGGCACATTGCTAGGAACTACATATGTAGTTGCTGCACTCAATGTCTTCCCATTCTACTATTTTTACCTCTGTCTTTTGTACTCCTTTATTTAAATCTTCTGAATTTATTATAAAATAATATGTGGTTTGATTTGACAGGTGTGTTGAATTTAATTGCATTTTTCTTATATAAACATTATTCTCATTGCAGAAGTGCAAGGAATAATGATAAGAAAACACTTACTGTGTTTCTATTATGGGCCGGGACTTGTGCTCGACATTGGTTGCCTATAGTGAAAGGGACAGACACACTTTCTGTCTTTATGAATCATACAAAGTCATGCTGTAGACAGAGAAAATAAAATATACATAAATAAAATAATTATAGTTGTGACAAGCACTGGATATTGCAGTGCAATGTCTTCTTCCCAGTTTTTATTGATTGTGGTGACATTTAGTATATCAGTTTCTGAAAAGGCAGAGCTGAGACATAAGTCTCAGTTCTTCAGCAATGTGTGTTCTCAGCTATAAAACTGAGAAAATTATCAAGTGCTGAAACAAAGACCCTGGGAGGTGTTCTGTGACCAAAAGAACCTAGCTTCCAAGTGGTGACACAAGCTCAGATAAATTCTGATGTCCAAAGCTTAGGAGGTCTCTCAGTCTGGACTGCTGCAACAGCACAAGAAAAAAGTGCATGTTAGGAAAGGAGTCACATCGTGGTAAACAATCAGAAATATTTTTTATGCCCCTAACAGTCCAGAGCACAGAAAATTTTTCTGGTGTTGTCACCACAGCAGACTAGATTATTGTTTTATTTTCCATTACCTCAGTTTTTCTCCAGTAATTTTTTCCCTAAAGACAATGGCTTGCTATCACCAGAGAGCTCAGTAGATAGACCATCACACCCATACACTAATGTCATAGGTTTGGTCCTTGGTCTAGGCACATACAGAAACACATTGATGTTTCTCACTATCTGTCTTTCTGTTTTCTCCCCTCTTTCTCCCTCTAACATTAATAACTAAATAAAAGAAAAATGACAATGGCTTTTTTTGGTGTTTTTGCAGCTTAAATTGCTTAGAGGAATGAATAATATTTTTGAAAATGTCACCCCAAGAAGCAATAATGGCAAGATCATAAAGTACCATATTTCCCCATGTACAAGTAGTCTCCTTGTATAAGAGCACCTTAATTTTGGGGCACAAAATTTGAGAAAATGATAAAAAAATGCGAAGAAACAGGAAATGCAAGTAAAAATACAGCAACCACTGTATAAGACGCACCCAGTTTTTAAACCCCACATTTTTTTTAATATTAATATTTTTTTATTAAATTTAATGCAGTGACATTGATAAATCAGGGTACATATGTTGAGAGAAAATATCTCTAGATTATTTTGACATTTGATTGTGCTGTATACCCCTCCCGCAAAGTTAAATTGTCTTCTGTCACCTTCTATCTGGTTTTCTTTGTGCCCCTCCCCTCCCCTAACCCCTCTCTCCTTCTTCACCCCTCCCCCCTCCCCCAACCCCCCCGCCCCTGTTGCCATCACATTCTTGTTCATGTCTCTGAGTCTCATTTTTATGTCCCTTCTATGTATGGATTCATCTCAGTTTTTTTTTCTGATTTACTTATTTCACTCCGTATAATGTTATCAAGGTCCATCCATGCTATTGTAAATGATCCGATGTCATCATTTCTTATGGCTGAGTAGTATTCCATAGTATATATGTACCAAAGTTTTTTAATCCACTCGTCCTCTGACGGACACTTGGGCTGTTTCCAGATCTTCGCTATTGTGAACAATGCTGCCACAAACATGCGGGTGCATTTCTCCTTTTCGAGCCGTTCTATGGTGTCCTTGGGGTATATTCCTAAAAGTGGGATAGCTGGGTCAAAAGGCGGTTCGATTTTCAGTTTTTTGAGGAATCTCCATACTGTTTTCCACAGTGGCTGCACCAGTCTGCATTCCCACCAGCAGTGCAGGAGGGTCCCCTTTTCTCCACATCCTCGCCAGCACTTATTCTGTGTTGTTTTGTTGATAAGCGCCATTCTGACTGGTGTAAGGTGATATCTCATTGTGTAAACCCCACATTTTTAAAATGATTATTTTAATACATAGGAAACTATGGATAGAACCTTCAAATGTCTCTGTGAACATTTATTTATTTTTTCTTTTTTTCCAGAGTCATAGAGAGAGTGAGAGAGAGGGATAGATAGGGACAGACAGACAGGAATGGAGAGAATTTTTTATTATGTGCCAGGTCACATATCAATCATCAGTTTTTTGTTTGGACACCTTAGTTGTTCATTGACTGCTCTCTCATATGTGCCTTGACCAAGGGGCTACAGCTGACCGAGTGACCCCTTGCTTGAGCCAGTGACCTTGGGCTCAAGCTGTTGAGCTTTGCTAATAAAAGATGAGCCCACGCTCAAGCTGGCGACGTTAGGATCTCAAATCTGGGTACTGCGCATTCCAGTCAAATGCTCTACCCACTGTGCCACTGCATTGTCAGTCTGTGAACATTTTTATTCTTTTACATTCTCTGCATTTTATTTAGTATCCTAGTTTTTAGTATGGGTGGAAAGGCTGTGTATTTTAAGGTTTTTTTCCCTAAAATATATTTATTACTACATTTTTTCTATAGATTTTCTTATGTAGTCTTTATTTTCATTAATTTTAAAATATTTTGTAACTTGAATTGTGAGTTTCAGGGGGGGTTATTTAGGAATGAATTTCTTAACTTAAAAAAGAAAGGGATTTTTAGTTAGTTTCTATGAATGATTACTAGAGTAAGTATAATGACAACAAGAAACATGCTTTATATGATTTCAAAGGTTTGAGGTAGTCGAAACTTGCTTGAATGAACATACAGGAATGTCTGTGGTAAATGTTTTCCAATTGCGCTTCTCTGCTGCCACTTCATGTTCACCTTGGGAATAACAGCTCAGAGCAGTTCACCTGGAAATATACAGCAGTTGGATGTTGTGTGTTATCTATCAATTTTGAATCCAAAGCTATTTAGAAGATACTTTTATAACTTGTAAATATAAGAAAGTTCTACTTACTGTTTGCTACCTGTTTCAACGTTAACTGTAGTGTAAGCAAGAGATATACTTGATATCATTTCAATCCTCTGAAGTTTGCTGGAACTTGCTCCATAGCACATACTATAATAGACTCTGTTACATGTGCTTCTCTGCTGACACCTCATTTGCATCTTGAAAATCATGCCTCAGTACAGGTCCAAAGGAAAGGTTTGGTAGATAAGATTGTCTACAACCTTTGATTCCAATTAGCTAGTTCTGTGAAGTTTTTGTGTATCCTTAGTGGTTTCTTTTCTCGGAATATATCATTTCATCTTGTTTTTCTTTATTCCTTCCAGCCATGCTTTCATAAAGTCTTTGAAATTGCCCATCATATACCAGTCACTGTGCTAAGAACTCATGTCCCTGCACTCACTCACTTCCCATTCTACTATTTTTACATCTGTCTTTTGAACTTCTTTTATTTAAATCTACTTATTGTATTGTAAAATATGTTGTGCTTTGATTTGACAAGTATATAGAATTATAACAGCTTATTATTATAAAAATGGTATTCTTATTGCATAAGTGCAAAAAATGATAGGAAAAACAAAACAACAAATTTTCATACATACATATCAACTGTTAACTTTATGCCATTTTCTTTCCATATTCTTTCTGTACCAATTATATTTCTCTATGTATATGTACTCAGGTACATTGTGTGCATGTACCCATTGTGTGCATGTACCCAATGTGTGCATAGATGTGCATTGCACATAAGCATACCTCTCTGTTTCAATACTCTCTGTCATTTGTGGATATCTGTGTACATATGCAAATGACTATTTATTTATTCTTTCAGTAAAAACTTATTGAATTTTTATTATATGCCAGGCACTGTGCTCGACAGTGGTTGCCAGTATTGAATGAGACAGACTCATTTTCTGTCTTTATGGATATTACACTGTCATGGAGTAGAAAAAAGGAAGAAAAAATATACATAAAAAAATATAAGTTGAGACAAACACTGGATTTGGTAGTGCAATACCTTTGGTCCCAGTTGTGATTGATCATGGCAAGGTTAAGTATATCAGTTTCTCAGAAGGCAGAGCTGAGACATAAGTCACAGTTCTTCAGCAATGCGTGATCTCAGGTATAAAACTGAGAAAATTTTCAAGTGATGAAACAAAGACCCTGGGAGGTGTTCTGTGACCAAAAGAACCTAGCTTGTAAGTGCTGACCCAGGCTCAGATAAATTCTGAAAACCAAAGCTTTGAAGGTTTCTCAGTCTGTACTGCTGCCACGGCACAAGAGAAAGTGCATGTTAGGAAAGAGGTCACATTGTGGTAAACAATCAGAAATATTGTTTATGCCCCTGACTGTCAAGAGAAAGAAAAGTCTTCTGGTGTTGTCACCACAGCACACTAGATTATTGTTTTATCTCTCTGTGTCCACAGTGTCTGTCATTTGTGGATATCTGTGTACGTATGCTAATAACTATTTATTCATTCTTTCAGGAAACATGTATTGTATTTCTATTATGTGCCAGGCACTGTTCTCAACACTGCCTATAGTGAATGAGACAGACTCACTTTCTTTTTCTATTAATACTATACTGTAATGGTGTAGACACAAAGAAAAATATATACATAAATAAAATAAACATAAGTTGGACAAGTACTTAATTTGGTAGTGCAATATCTTTGGTGTCAGGTATGTTTTATTGTGCTGTGGTTCAGTATGTCAGTTTCTCATAAGGCAGAGCTGAGAAATAAGCCTCGGTTTTCAGTAATGCGTGTTCTCAGGTATAAAACGGAGAAATATAGAAGTAATGAAACAAAGGCCCTGGGAGGTGTTCTGTGAGCAAAACAACCTAGCTTCTATGTAGTGACCAATGCTCAGTAAAATTAATGATGTCCAAAGCTTAAGAGGTCACTCAGTCTGGATTGCTGCCACGGAACAAGTGAAAGTGCATGTTAGAAAAGGGGTCCTTAGTGCTAAACAATTAGAAATACTGATTATGCCCTTGAATTTCAAGAGCAAACAAAATCTTCTGGTGTTGGCACCACATCATCCTAGATTATCATTTTATTTTTAATTACCTCTGGTTTTCTCTAGTAATATTTATTCACCAAATGACAATGGCTTGCTCTCACCAGAGAGCTCAGTTGTTAAAGCATCACACCCATACGCTAATATCATAGATTTGCTCTGGCGTCAAGGCACATACAAAAACAGATTGATGTTTCCAAACTTTCTGTCTGTCTTTCTTCCTTTATTTTGCCTCTAACATAAAAAATATATATTATAAAAATGAGAATGGCTTTTTTGTTGTTGTGTTTGAAGCTTAAATTGTCATAGAAGAATGAATTATGTTTTACAAAATCTCACCCCAAGAGGAAATAAATGGTAAGGTTGTAAAGTACCATATTTCCCCATGTATAGACAGCTTCCCTGTATAAGGCGACACCTTATTTGTGGGGCTCAATGTTTGAGTAAATGATAACAAGTAAAAAAAATACTACAATTACTTTATAAGACACATCCAGTTTTCTAACCCCACATTTTTCAAAAAAGATGAGTCTTATACATGGAAAAATATTGTATACACCCCCAAATATCTCTGTGAACATTTTTATTTTTTTTTATAGATACAGGGAGAGAATCAGAGAGAGGCACAGATAGAGACAGACAGACAGAAATAGAGAGTATTTAATTATGTGCCAGGTCACAGATCAATAATCAGTTTTTCCTTGTGACACCTTACATGTTCATTGACTCCTGTCTCATATGTGCCTTGACCTGGGAGCTACAGCTAATTGTGTGACCGCTTGCTCGAGCCAGCGACCTTGGGCTCAAGCTGGTGAGCTTTGCTCAAACCACACGAGTCCATGCTCAAGCTGGCGCCCTTGGGTTCTCAAACCTGGGTTTTCCATATTCCAGTCAAATGCTCTAACAACTGCCCCATAGTCTGCTCAGGCTTTGAACATTTTTTTCTTTTACTTTCTTTGGATTTTATTTAGAATCCTGGTTCTCAGTGTGGCTGGAAAGGCTGTGTATTTTAAGGTTTTCTTGCACTAAAATATATTTTTCCATAGGTTTCCTTATGTAGTTTATATTTCCATTAATTTTAAGGTATTTTATAACTTGAATTGTGATTTTGAGGGTGGGGTTATTTAGGAGTGAATTTTCTTACCTTAAAAAAAGGGATTTTTAGTTAATATCTATTACTGTTTACTATATTAAGAGTAATGACAACAAGAAACATGCTTTATATCATTTCAAAGGTTAGAGGTAGTTGTAACTTGCTTGAAAGAACATACAGGATTATTTGTGGTCAATATTTTCCAAGTGCGCTTCTCTGCTGCCACCTCATGTGCACCTTGGGAATAACAGTTCAGAGCAGTTCACCTGAAAGAATCTAGCAGTTGGGTGTTGAGTGTTATCTCTCAATGTTGAATCCAAGGCTATCTAAGAGAAACTTTTATAACTTGTAAATATAAGGTTTTTCTAGTTACTGCTTGCTACTTCTTTCAACATTAACTGTAGTGAAAGCAAAAGATATACTTGGTATCATTTCAATCCTCTGAAGATTGCTGGAACTTGCTCCATATCACATACAGTAACGTACTCTGTTACATGTGCTTCTCTGCTGCCACCTCGTGATCAAGTTCGGAATCCCGCTTCAGTAAAGGTCCAAAGGAAAATTTTGGTATAGAAGATTGTCTATAAACTTTGATTCATATTTGTCATTTCTGTAAAGATTTTTTGTATTGTTAGTGGTTTGTTTTCTAAAATCTCTCGGTTTATCTTGTATTTCTTCTTTTCTTCCAGCTAAAACTGCTTTACCTGAAGAGCAAAAAAGCTGTGTAACTCTTGTAAGTACTGTAGTAAAATTGAAACCATACATGTGAGACACATTAACTCAGATAACTTGAAACTATTTTTAGCAAAAGCTCACGTGCAAAAAATAACTAAATGGGACATTTAACAATGCATTAGAAAATGTCTTAAAAATATATTTTCATATCTATGAATTGATTTTTACTAGTTTTTTTAAAATATTATTTTTATTAATTTTAATTCAGTGACATTGGTAAATCAGGGTACATATATTCCAAGAAAACATCTCCATGTAATTTTGACCTTTGGTTATGCTGCATACCCCTCACTCAAAGTCAAATCATCCTCCATCACCTTCTCTCTGTTTTCTTTGTGCCTGTACCCACCCCCACTCCCTCCCTCTCCTTCCTCACCCCTTCCCCACCTTTCCACCCTATGCCCCATTACCATCACATTCTTGTCCATGTCTCTAAGACTCATTTTTATGTTCCATCTATCCATTGGTTCATATACTTCTTAGTTTTTTTCTAATTTACTTATTTTACTCCGTATAATGTTATCAAGGTCCATCCATGTTATTGTAAATGATCCAATGTCATCATTTCTTATGGCTGAGTAGTATTTCATAGTATATATGTACCAAACTTTTTAATCCACTCATCTGACGGACACTTGGGCTGTTTCCAGATCTTCCTATTGTGAACAATGCTGCTATAAACATTGGGGTGCATTTCTTCTTCTGGAACCATTTTATGGTGTCCTTGGGGTATATTTCTAAAAGTGGGATAACTGGGTCAAAAGGCAGTTCAATATTCAATTTTTTGAGGAATCTCCATACTGTTTTCCACAGAGGCTGCACCAGTCTGCATTCCCACCAGCAAGGCAGGAGGGTTCCCTTTTCTCCACATCCTCGCCAGCACTAATTCTGTGTTGTTTTGTTAATGAGCGCCATTCTAAGTGGTGTGAGGTGATATCACATTGTGGTTTTAATTTGCATTTCTGTAATGATGTTGAGCATTTTTTCATATGCCTATTGGCCATCTGTATATCCTCTTTGGAGAAGTGTCTATTCATTTTCTTTGCCCATTTTTTGATTCTATTATTTGTCTTTCTGGTGTTGAGATTTACAAGTTCTTTATAAATTTTGGTTATTAACCCCTTATCAGACATACTGTCAAATATGTTCTCCCACTGTGTAGTTTGTCTTTTTATTCTGTTCTTATTGTCTTTGGCCATGCAAAAGCTTTTTAATTTGATATAGTCCCATTTGTTTATCCTGTCTTTTTTATTTCACTTGCCCATGGAGATAAATCACCGAATATATCGCTGCAAGAGATGTCAGAGAGCTTACTGCCTGTTTTCTTCTAAGATGCTTATGGTTTCACACCTTACATTTAAGTCTTTTATCCATTTTGAGTTTATTTTTGTGAGTGGTATAAGTTGGTGGTCTAGTTTCATTTTTTTGCAAGTAGCTGTCCAATTTTCCCAACACCATTTGTTGAAGAGGCTGTCTTTACCCCATTGTATTTCCTTACCTCCTTTGTCAAATATCACTTGTCCATAGAGCTGTGGGTTTATTTCTGGGTTCTCTGTTCTGTTCCATTGATCTATGTGCCTGTTCTTATGCCAGTACCAGGCTGTTTTGAGTTCAATGGCCTTGTAGTATAGCTTGATATCAGGAAGTGTAATACCTCCCTCTTTATTCTTCTTTTTTAATATTGCTGAGGCTATGCATGTTCTCTTTTGGTTTCATATAAATTTTTGGAATATGTGACCTATATCTTAAAAGTATGTCACTGATATTTTAATTGGTATTGCATTGAATTTATAAATAGCTTTGGGTAATATACACATTTTATTGATGATTATTCTTTCTAACCATGAGCACGGTATATGCTTCCACTTGTTTGTATCTTCCTTGATTTCTTTTATCAATGTTTTATAATTTTCTGAGTACAAGTCTTTAGTCTCCTTGGTTAAATGTACTCCTAGGAACTTAATTTTTTTGGTTGCAATAGTGAAGGGGGTTGTTT
Source organism: Saccopteryx bilineata (assembly GCF_036850765.1). Classification (NCBI taxonomy): domain Eukaryota; kingdom Metazoa; phylum Chordata; class Mammalia; order Chiroptera; family Emballonuridae; genus Saccopteryx; species Saccopteryx bilineata. The sequence continues at coordinate 82,659,669 of NC_089499.1, forward strand.
CCTTAATTTCTCTTTCTGATTCTTCATTGTTGTTGTAGAAAAATGCCTCTGATTTCTGAGTATTAATTTTATATCCTGCCACCTTCCTGAATTCATTTATCAGGTCCAGTAATTTTTTGACTGAGACTTTAAGATTTTCTATAAACAATATTATATCATTTGCAAATAATGATAGCTTTACTTCTTCTTTTCCAACTTGAATGCCTTGTCTTTCTTCCTCTTGTCTTATTGCTGTGTCTAGGACTTCCAGGACTAAGTTGAATGAGAGCAGTGAAAGAGGGCACCCCTGCCTTTTTCCTGATCTTAAGGGGATTGCTTTTAATTTTTGCCCATTGAGTATGATGTTGGCTGTGGGTTTCTCATAGATGGCTTTTATTATGTTGAGGTATGTTCCCTGTATTCCTACTTTGCTGAGAGTTTTCATCATGAATGGGTGCTGGATTTTATCAAATGCTTCTTCTGCATCTATTGAAATTATCATGTGGTTTTTCTCCTTCCTTTCATTTATGTGATGAATAACATTGATAGATTTGCGAATATTGTACCAGCCTTGCCTCCCCAGAATAAATCCCACTTGATCAGGTGTATGATTTTTTCCATATATTGTTGGATCCTGTTTGCTAATATTTTGTTGAGGATTTTAGCATCTATATTCATCAGGGATATTGGCCTATAATTTTCTTTCTTTGTGTTGTCTTTGCCTGGTTTTGGAATCAGAATTATGCTCGCCTCATAAAAGGAGCTTGGAAGTCTTCCTTCCTCTGAATTTTTCGAAATAGCTTGAGAAGGATAGGAGTTAGTTTTTCTTTGATTAGTTGGTAGAATTTACTTGTGAAGCCATCTGGCCCAGGGCTTTTCTTTTTTGGGAGTATTTTGATAACTGTTTCTATCTCATTTGGTGTAATCGGTCTGTTTAGGTTTTCTGATTCTTCCAGACTGATTTTTGGAAGATTATATGTTTCAAGTAATTTGTCCATTTCATCTAGGTTGTCTAGTTTTTTGGCATACAGTTCTTCATAGTATTTTCTTACAATCTTTTGTATTTCTGTTGTGTCAGTTGTTATTTCTCCTCTTTCGCTTCTAATTTTATTTATTTGAGTCCTCTCTCTCTTTTTTTCTTGGTGAGTCTACTTAAAGGTTCATCAATTTGTTTACCTTTTCAAAAAACTAGCTCCTGGTTTCATTGATCCTCTGTATTGTTTCTTTAGTCTCTATGTCATTTATTTCTGCTATGATCTTTATTATTTCCTTCCTTCTACTACATTTGGGCTTTACTTGCTGTTCTTTTTCTAGTTCTTTTAGATGCAGGGTTAAGTTGTTTATTTGAGCTTTTTCTAGCTTCTTAAAATGTGCCTGTAGTGCACTTCCCTCTCAGTACTGCTTTTGCTGTGTCCCATAAATTTTGAGTTGTTGTATGCTCATTATCATTCATTTCTAGGAATTTTTTAATTCTTCTTTGATCTCATTCTTAATCCATTCATTATTTAACAACCTGCTATTTAGTTTCCATTTGTTTGAGAATTTTTTAGCTTTTCTGTTGTGGTTGATTACTAATTTCATGCCATTGTGATCAGAGAAAGTGTTTGATACGATTTCAATCTTCTTAAATTTGTTGAGACCAATTTTGCGCCCTAACATTTGGTCTATCCTAGAGAATGTACCATGAGCACTTGAAAAGAATGTATATTCTACTGCTTTAGGGTTAAAGTTCTGTAGATGTCTACTAAATCGAGTTGATCTAGTGTGTCCTTTAAGTCTTCTGTTTCTTTGTTAATTTTCTTTCTTGAGGATCTATCTAGTGATGTTAGTGGGGTATTAAAATCCCCTACTATTACAGTGTTGCTGTTAATCTCACTCTTTATATCCATCAAAGTCTGCTTTATATATTTAGGTGCTCCTATATTAGGTGCGTAGATATTTATAATAGTTATATCTTACTGTTGGATTACTCCCTTTATCATTATGTAGTGGCCTTCTTTATCTTTTACTATGTTTTTTTTGTTTTAAAGTCCATTTTGTCTGATATAAGTACTGCTACTCCAGCTTTTTTTTCATTTCTATTTGCATGAAGTGTTTTTTTCCATCCTTTTACCTTCAACCTATGTGCATCTTTTGTTTTAAGGTGTGTCTCTTGTAGACAGCATATGTACGGGTCCTGTTTTCTTATCCATGCAGCTACCCTATGTCTTTTGTTTAGATCATTTAATCCAATTACATTTAGGGTTATTATTGACACATAATTGTTCATTGCCACTTTATTCTTTAAAGCTGTATTTCTCTTTTGCTATATTCTTTTCCCACTTTGGTCTGTTTACACCATGCCCCTTAACATTTCCTGCTGCACTGATTTGGTTGTAATAAATTCCTTGAGTTTTTTTTTTTTTTTTTGGTCTGGGAAACTTTTTATTTCTCCTTCAACTTTAAATGATAACCTTGCTGGATAAAATAGTCTTGGTTGTAGGTTCTTGTTTTGCATTACTTTGAATATTTCTTGCCATTCCCTTCTGGCCTCAAGTGTTTCTGTTGAGAAGTCGAATGTCATCCTGATGGGGGCTCCTTTTTAGGTGATAATTTTTTTCCCTTGCAGCTTTTAATATTTTCTCTTTATCGCTTAGATTTGGTATTTTAATAATGACGTGCCTTGATGTAGGTTTCTTTGGGTTTCTCTTTAATGGAGTCTTCTGTGCTTCTTGGACTTGTGAGGGTTTCTCTTGCATTAATTTAGGGAAGTTTTCAGCTATGATATGATTGAACAAAGTCTCTATCCCTAGTTCTTTTTTTTTTTCTTCAGGAATCCCTATGATGCGGATGTTATTTCTCTTCATGTTGTCACAGAGCTCTAAGAATTTCCTCTGACTTTTTGAGTCTCTTTTCTCTTTTCTTCTCTGCTTTCATGCCTTCATTCCAGCTGTCCTCCCACTCGCTGATTCGATACTCAGCTGTATCCCTCCTGTTTTTAATTCCTTCCATTGTGGTATTCATTTCTGATATTGTATTTGTCATCTCCGACTGATTCTTTTTTAATATTTTAGTATCCTTTTTTATACTTGCTATTTCTTTATTTAGGTGTTCTTCATGACCATCCATTGTTGTTCTAAGATCCCTAAGCATCCTTACAATTATTATTTTAAACTCCACATCTGGAAGTTTGATTATTTCCATATCACTCAGTTCATATACTGAAGGTCTCTCTTGTGGTTTCATTTGGATTGCACTTCTTTGTCTTCTCATTGTGCCTGGGTATCTGGGTGTTTTTTTGTAGAGCTGGTTGAGTCTAGGCTTGGTTTTGTCTGTCTCTAGTTTTTACTTGTGTTGTTTTTAAGTCTTCTTGGGTTGGCTTCAGGTATTATTTGTAATTGACTTTAGAATTTGGGCCACTTAGAAGTCTTGATTTGTTTGTTTTCTTAACAGGTGATTGTCTTGTTTGCTGATCTCAGCAGGGGGCTTATTTGAAACTGTATCCAGGAATGCGGTGAGTGTGAACTGAGGCTTTGAAATCCTCTACTTCCAGTTAATCTCTCTGGGTGTGGGTTGCTTTCTCAGCTTCAGTAGGGGGAGGTGTATCTCAGAACTCCAAGGAGACCTGAGTTACTGCCCCTCCTCCCCATTTCTTGTTTTCAACTGTGTCTTGTTGCACTGGTTGGAGCAGGAGAGATGTCTGTATCTCTGTGACCTGGAGGTACTTTTGTATTTTGCTTTGTGGAAAGATCAACCCTTCCCACAGTTATGGCCATCTCCAGCACTGAATGATTCAGCTTTTTATGTCATTACATATATTCCTCTCCCACTCACCATCCATCTTTCTCTTTCTCCTATTGTTTTGGAAGACAAGCGGGCCCTTTCAACACTCCTTGTTCCCTGGTCGCCAGGCAAGTGGCTCTGAGCAATATTTACTGCTCTTTATCCTTGTAATTGAGAGACCAGCCTCACTGCTTCCCTATTCCTGTAAGCAGGGAAGATTCAGGTGTTCCCTACCAGGTTTGTGGTGGCTTCTTCTTAGCTCCTTGATTTTTGAAAGCTGTTCTTGTCCAGATTTGGTTTTTCATGCTGATTGTTCATAAATTAGTTTATAATCCAGTTCGGTGGTGTGAGCTGAGAGTCTGTGCATCTACTTTCTCTGCTGCCATCTTCAGGTCTCTCTTTACTAGTTTTTTAGAGATAAACACTAACAGTTATTTGAAAAATAATTTCTTTATTCACTTAGCAATGCTAAGCAGAAGCAGTACAGGTACATTACCTTGTAACAAAACTGAGTTCTATTTTAATTCCTAACATAGCTTTTTCTGAGGGCAAACAGCTGTGTAACTTTGTATATACTTCAATAAATTTGAAAACATACACTTTAGAAAGACTAACTCAGATACCTTGAAACTCTTGTTAGCAGAGACGCACGTGCAAAGAATCAGTAAATGAGTTGTTTCACAATACATTAATAAATGATATGTAAAAATATCTCTTAATAAGTATAAATAGATTTTTACTAGTTTTTTAAAGAATTAAATTAAGTTATTTGAAAGATAATTCTTTCATTCACTTTGCAAGGCTAAGAAGAAGCAGCCCAAGAATATTAATGTGTAATAAAACTGAGTCCTATTAAAATGACTAACATCACTTTACCAGAAGAGCAAACAGCTGTGGAACTCTTTTAAATGCTGTAGTAAATTAGAAACCATACACGTGAAACACATTAACTCAGATAACTCAAAACTCTTCTTATACAAAACCAACATGCAAAGAATAACTACAAGAGTTATTTAACAATACATTAAGAAATGTTTTGAAAAATATATCTTCATAAGTATGATTTGATTTTTACTAGTTTTTTAGAGAAGAAATCTAACAGTTTTTAGAAACAGAATTCTTTCATTCAATTTGCAATGCTAAGCAGAAGCAGGTCAGAAACATTACTGTGTAAGAAAACTGAGTCCTATTTCAATTACTAACACTGCTTTACCTGAAGAACAAACGGCTGTGTAACTCTTGTAAGTACTGCAGTAAATTTGAAACCATAAACGTGAGATACATTAACTCAGATAAATTGAAACTCTTGTTAGCATAATCCCATGTGCAAAGAATAAGGAAATGAGTTGTTTAATAATGCATTAAAAATTTTTTTTATTAAATTTAATGCAGTGACATTGATAAATCAGGGTACATATGTTGAGAGAAAATATCTCTAGATTATTTTGACATTTGATTGTGCTGTATACCCCTCCCGCAAAGCTAAATTGTCTTCTGTCACCTTCTATCTGGTTTTCTTTGTGCCCCTGCCCTCCCCTAACCCCTCTCTCCTTCTTCACCCCCTCCACTCTCCCCCAACCCCCCGCCTCTGTTGCCATCACATTCTTGTTCATGTCTCTGAGTCTCATTTTTATGTCCCTTCTATGTATGGATTCATCTTAGTTTTTTTTATGATTTACTTATTTTACTCCGTATAATGTTGTCAAGGTCCATCCATGTTATTGTAAATGACCCGATGTCATCATTTCTTATGGCTGAGTAGTATTCCATAATATATACGTACCATAGCTTTTTAATCCACTCGTCCTCTGACGGACAATTGGGCTGTTTCCAGATCTTCGCTATTGTGAACAATGCTGCCACAAACATGCGAGTGCATTTCTCATTTTCGAGCCGTTCTATGGTGTCCTTGGGGTATATTCCTAAAAGTGGGATAGCTGGGTCAAAAGGCAGTTTGATTTTCAGTTTTTTGAGGAATCTCCATACTGTTTTCCACAGTGGCTGAACCACTCTGCATTCCCACCAGCAGTGCAGGAGGGTTCCCTTTTCTCCACATCCTTGCCAGCACTTACTCTGTGTTGTTTTGTTGAAAGCGCCATTCTGACTGGTGTGAGGTGAATCATTGTGGTTTTAATTTGCATTTCTCTAATGATTAGTGATGTTGAGCATTTTTTCATATGCCTATTGGCCATCTGTATGTCCTCTTTGGAGAAGTGTCTATTCATCTCTTTTGCCTATATTTGGATTGGGTTGTTTGTCTTCCTGGTGTTGAGTTTTACAAGTTCTTTATAAATTTTGGTTATTAACCCCTTATCAGACGTATTGTCAAATATGTTCTCCCATTGTGTAGTTTGTCTTTTTATTCTGTTCTTGTTGTCTTTAGCTGTGCAAAAGCTTTTTAGTTTAATATAGTCCCATTTGCTTATCCTGTCTTTTATTTCACTTCCCCGTGGAGATAAATCAGCAAATATATTGCTCCAAGAGATGTCCGAGAGCTTACTGCCTATTTTTCTTCTAAGATGCTTACGGTTTCACAGCTTACATTTAAGCCTTTTATCCATTTTGAGTTTATTTTTGTGGGTGGTGTAAGCTGGTGATCTAGTTTCATTTTTTTGCAGGTAGCTGTCCAATTTTCCCAACACCATTTGTTAAAGAGGCTGTCTTTACTCCATTGTATTTCCTTACCTCCTTTGTTAAATATCAGTTGTCCATAGAACTGTGGGTTTATTTCTGGGTTCTCTGTTCTGTTCCATTGATCTATATGCCTGTTCTTATGCCAGTACCAGGCTGTTTTGAGTACAACGTCCTTGTAGTATAACTTGATATCAGGAAGTGTGATACCTCCCACTTTATTCTTCTTTTTTAAGATTGCTAAGGCTATTTGTGTCCTCTTTTGGTTCCGTATAAATTTTTGGAATATGTGTTCTATATCTTTGAAGTATGTCATTGGTATTTTAATTGGTATTGCATTGAATTTATAGATTGCTTGGATAATATAGACATTTTAATGATGTTTATTCTTCCTAACCACGAGCAGGGTATATGCTTCCACTTGTTTGTATCTTCCTTGATTTCTTTTATCAATGTTTTGTAATTTTCCGAGTACAAGTCTTTAGTCTCCTTGGTTGTTTACTCCTCAGTACTTTATTTTTTTGGTTGTAATTGTGAAGGGGATTGTTTCCTTAATTTCTCTTTCTGACTGTTCATTGTTAGTGTATAAAAATGCTTCTGATTTCTGAGTATTGATTTTATATCCTGCCACTTTGCTGAACTTATTTATCAGGTCCAGTTGTTTTTTGACTGAGACTTTAGGGTTTTCTAAATACAATATCATATCATCTGCAAATAATGATAGTTTTACTTCTTCTTTTCCAACTTGAATGTTTTTTATTTCTTCTTCTTGTCTGATTGCTGTGGCTAGGACTTCCAGGACTATGTTAAATAAGAGTGGTGAAAGGGGGCACCCTTGCCTTGTTCCTGATCTTAAGGGGATTGCTTTTACTTTTTCCCATTGAGTATGATGTTGGCTGTGGGTTTCTCATAGATGGCTTTTATCATGTTGAGGTATGTTCCCTGTATTCCCACTTTGCTGAGAGTTTTGATCATGAATGGGTGCTGGATTTTATCAAATGCTTTTTCTGCATCTTTTGAAATTATCATATGGTTTTTTTCCTTCTTTTTGTTTATGTGATGAATCACATTGATTGATTTATGAATATTGTGCCATCCTTGCCTCCCCAGAATAAATCCCACTTGATCATGGTGTATGATTTTTTTCATATATTGTTGGATCCGGTTTGCTAATATTTTGTTGAGGATTTTAGCATCTATATTCATCAGAGATATTGGCCTATAATTTTCTTTCTTTGTGTTGTCTTTGCCTGGTTTTGGAATCAGAATTATGCTCGCCTCATAAAAGGAGCTTGGATGTCTTCCTTCCTCTTGAATTTTTTGAAATAGTTTGAGAAGGATAGGAGTTAGTTCTTCTTTGAATATTTGGTAGAATTCTGTTGTGAAGCCATCGGGCCCCGGACTTTTCTTTGTTGGGAGTTTTTGATAACTGTTTCGATCTCGTTTGTTGTAATCAGTCTGTTTAGGTTTTCTGATTCCTCCAGATTGATTTTTGGAAGATTGTATGTTTCAAGGAATTTGTCCATTTCATCTAGGTTGTCTAGTTTTTTGACATACAGTTCTTTATAGTATTTTCTTATAATATTTTGTATTTCTGTTGTGTCAGTTATTTCTCCTTTCTCATTTCTAATTTTATTTATTTGAGTCCTCTCTCTCTTTTGCTTGGTGAGTCTACTTAAAGGTTATCAATCTTGTTTACCTTTTCAAAGAACCAGCTCCTAGTTTCATTGATCCTTGCATTAAAAATTTTGTTGATAAATATCTTTATAAGTATGAATTGCTTTTTACTAGTTTTTTTAGAGAAGTAAACTAAGAGCTATATGAAATGCAATTTTTTCATTGACTTTGAGATGCTAAGAAGAACAAGTACAGATACATTACTCTGTAAAAGCCTGACTTCTATTTCAGAAAAATTCACGCTTTTGTTCATAGAAATCCAGGTGCAAAGAATAACTAAATGAGTCATTTATCTATGCATTAAGAAATGTTTTGAAAAAATATATCTTCATAAGTATAAATAGATTTTTACTAGTTTTTTAGAGAAGAATACTAACAGTTATTAGAAACATAATTTTTTCATTTATTTTGTGATGCTAAGCAGAAGCAGGTCAGAAACATTACTGTGTAAGAAAACTGAGTCCTATTTCAATTACTAATACTGCTTTACTCAAAGAGCAAACAGCTGTATAACTCTTGAAAAAAGCACAGTAATTTGGAAAGCACACATTTGAGAAAAACTAACTCAGAAAACTTGAAACACTAGTTAACAGAGACCCATATGCAAAGAATAAGTCAATGAATTGTTTAACAATGCATTATGAAGGTGTTGAGAAAAATACATCTTCATAAGTATGAATTGATTTTTACTTGTTTTTCAGAAAAAAAACTGAAAGGTATTTGAAACATAATCTTTCATTTACTTTCAGAGCTAAGAAGAAACAGTACAGGTACATTACTGTGTAACAAACCAGATTCCTAGTTCATTAACTAACACTGCTTTACCTGAAGAAGAAACAGTTATGTAAGTCTTTTAAATACTGCAGTGAATTTGAAAACAGACATGTGAAACACAAGAACTCTAATAAATTAAAACTGTTATATAAAACCTGCATGCAAAGCATAACTAAAAGAGGTATATAACAATGCATTTAGTAATGTGTTAAAAATATATATTCATAAGTATAAATTGATTTTTACTAGTTTTTTAGAGAAGAAAATGAACAGTTATTAAAAACAAAATTTTTTCATTCATTTTGCAATGCTAAGCAGATGCAGTACAAGTCCATTACTGTATATCAAAACTGAGTCCAATTTTAATTACTAACACTGCTTTACCTGAGGAGGAAACAGCTATGTAACTCTTAAATACTGCAGTGAATTTGAAAACAGACACGTGAAACACAAGAACTCTAATAACTTAAAACTCTTCTTATACAAAACATATATGCAAAGAATAATTAAAAGAGGTATATAACAATTTATTTAGTAATGTGTTAAAAATATATATTCATAAATATAAATTGATTTTTACTAGTTTTTAAGAGAAGAAAATGAACAGTTATTAGGAACAAAATTCATTCATTTTGCAATGCTAAGCAGATGCAGTACAAGTGCATTACTGTATATCAAAACTGAGTCCAATTTCAATGACTAACACTGCTTTACCTGTAGGTGAAACAGCTATATAACTCTTTTAAATATTGCAGTGAATTTTAAATCAGACATGGGAGACAAATGCACTCCAAGAACATAAAACTCTTCTTATATGAAACCCGCATGCAAAGAATAACTAAATGAGTTATATAACAATGCATTTGGAAACGTGTTTAAAAATATATCTTAATGAGTATGAATTGATTTTACTAGTTTTTTGAGAAGAAAAAGAACAGTTATTAGAAACAAAACTCATTCATTTTCTGATGCTAAGCAACAGCAGTACAGGTATATTACAGTGTAACAAAACTGAGTTACGTTCTAATTCCTAATGTTGCTTTTTCTGAAAGACAACCAGCTTTGTAACACTTGTAAATAATTCAGTAAATTTGAAAAAATACACTTGAGAGGAACTAACACAGATGTTTTTAAATACCTGTTAGCAGAGACCCACATGCAAAGAATAAGTAAATGAATCGTTGAACAAAGCATTATGAAAGGTATTGAGAAAAATATATTTTAATAAGTATGAATTGATTTTTACCTTTTTTTAGAGAAGGAAACAGAAAGTTATTTGAAACATTATTCTTCATCCACTTTGATAGCTAAGGAGAAGCAATACGGGTACATTATTCTGTAACAAAACTGAGTCCTATTTCAATTACTTACACTGCTTTACCTGTAGAACAATCAGCTATGTAACTCTTTTAAATACTGCAGTGAATTTGAAACGAGACACGTGATTCACATGAATGCCAATAACTTTAAAACTCTTCTTATACGAAATCTACAAGCAAAGAAAACCTAAATGAGTTATATAAGAATGCATTGGGAAGTGTGTTAAAAATATATCTTCATAAGTATGAATTGATTTTTACTAGTTTTTAAGAGAAGAAAACGAACAGTTATTAGAAACAAAATTCATTCATTCATTTTGCGATGCTAAGCAGAAGCAGTACTGGTACATTACAATGTAACAAAACTGAGTTCTATTGTAATTTTTAACATTGCTTTTTCTGAAAGGCAAACAGCTGTTAAACTCTTGTAAATAATTCACTAAATTTGAAACCATACACTCCAGAGAAACTATTTCAGATACAATGAAACCCTTGTTAGCAGAGACCCACGTGCATAAAATTGTTTAAAAATGCATAATGAAAGGTGTTGAGAAAAATATATTTTAATAAGTATGAATTGAGTTTTACTTCTTTTTGAGCTAAGGAATCTGAAAGTTATTTGAAACATTATTCTCCATTCATTTTGATAGCTAAGGATAAGCAGTACAGGTACATTACTGTGTAAGAAAACTGAGTCCTATTTCAATTACTAACACTGTTGACCTGAAGAGCAAACAACTGTATAAGTCTTGTAAACAGTATAGTAATTTGAAACCATATTCTCAGAAAAACTAATTCAGATAACTTGAAACTTTTGTTAGTAGAAAAACACGTGCAAAGAATAAGTAAATGAATTGTTTAACAATGCATTATGAAAGGTATTGAGAAAAATATATTTTAATAAGTATGAATTGAGTTTTACTTCTTTTTTAGAGAAGGAAACAGAAAGTTATTTGAAACATTATTCTTCTATTTCAATGACTAACAGCTTTACCTGTAGAGCAAACAGCTATGTAACTCTTTTAATTATGGCAGTGAATTTGAAAACAGACATGTGAAACACATGAACTCCAATAACTTAAACTCTTCTTATATGTAACCCACCTGAAAAAATATCTAAAAGAGTTCTATAACAATGCATTTAGCAATATGTTAAATATATATATTCTTAAGTATGAATTGATTTTTACTAGTTTTTTGGGAAGAAAACAAACTGTTATTACAAACAAAATTCATTGATTTTGTGATGCAAAGCAGTGGCAGTACAAGTACATTACTGTATATCAAAACTGAGTCCTATTTCAATTACTAACACTGTGTTACCTGTAGAGCAAACAGCTATGTAACTCTTTTAAATACTGCAGTGAATTTGAAAACAGACCCATGAAACATATGAACTCCAATAACTTAAACTCTTCTTATACATAACAAGCATGCAAACCATAATTAAATGAGTTATATAAGAATGCATTGATAAATGTGTTAAAAATATATCTTCATAAGTATGAATTGATTTTTACTACTTTTTTAAATAGAAAACAAACAGTTATTAGAAACAAAATTGATTCATTCATTTTGATATGCTAAGCAGAAGCTGTACAGGTACATTACCATGTAACAAAACTGAGTTCTATTCTAATTTTTAACATTGCTTTTTCTGAAAGGCAAACAACTATTTAACTCTTGTAATAAAATTCAGTATATTTGAAACCATACACTTCAGAGAAACTATTTCAGATACCTTGAAATACTTGTTAGCAGAGTCCCACATGCAAAGAATAAGAAATGAATCGTTTAACAATGCATTATGAAAGGTGTAGAGAAAAATATATTTTAATAAGTATGAATTGAGTTTTACTTGTTTTTGAGCTAAGGAATCGGAAAGTTATTTGAAACATTATTCTTCATTCATTTTGATAGCTAAGGAGAAGCAGTACAGGTAGATTATTCTATAACAAAACTGAGTCCTATTTTAATGACTAACACTGCTTTACCTGTAGAGCAAACAGCTATGTAACTCCTGTAATACTGCAGTGAATTTGAAAACAGACACATGAAACACAAGAACTCTAGTAACTTAAAACCTTTCTTATATGAAACCCGCGTACAAGGAATAACTAAAGAGTTATATAACAATGCATTTAGCAATGTGTTAAAAATATATATTAATAAGTATGAATTGATTTTTACTAGTTTTTTAGAGACAGAATCGAAGAGTTATTACAAACAAAATTCTTTCATTCAACGATGCTAAGCAGATGCTGTACAAGTACATCACTATATATCAAAACTGAGTCCTATTTCATTTTCTAAAACTGCTTTACCTGTGGAGCAAAAAGCTTTTTAACTCTTTTAAATACTGCAGTTAATTTGAAACCGACATGTGAAAAACAAACTCCAATAACTTAAAACTCTTCGTATATGAAACCTACATGCAAAAAATAACTAAATGAGTTATATAACAATGCATGGAGAAATCTCTTAAAAATATATCTTCATAAGTAAGAATTGATTTTTTACTAGTTTTTCAGAGAGGAAAATGCACAGTTATTAGAAACAAAATTCATTCTTTCATTTTGCGATGCTAATCAGAAGCTGCACAGGTACATTACCATGTAACAAAACTGAATTCTATTCTTATTTTTAACATTGCTTTTTCTGAAAGGCAAACAGGTGTTTAACTCTTGTAAACAATTCAGTAAATGAAACCATGCACTCTAGAGAAACTATTTCAGATACCTTGGAAAACTTTTAACCAGAGACCCACGTGCTAACAACAAGTAAATGAATCATTTAACAATGCATTATGAAAGGTATTGAGAAAAATATAAGTATGAATTCAGTTTTACTTGTTTTTTAGCTAAGGAATCAGAAAGTTATTTGAAACATTATTCTTCATTTATTTTGATAGATAAGGAGAAGCAGTATAGGTACATTATTGTGTAACAAAACTGAATCCTATTTCAATGACGAACACTGCTTTACATGTAGAGCAAACAGCTATGTAACTCTTTCAAATACTGCAGTGAAGGTGAAGCCAGACATGTGAAACTCATCAATTCCAATAACATAAAACACTTCTTATACAAAACCCACATACAAAGAATAACTAAATGAGTTATATACGAAGGCATTGAGAAATGTTTTAAAAATATATCTTCATATGTATGAATTGCTTTTTACTAGTTTTTTAGAGAACAAAACAAACAATTAGAAACAAAATTCATTCATTCATTTTGTGATGCTAAACAGAAGCAGTACAGGTACATTACCCTGTAATAAACTGATTTCTATTCTAATTCCTAACATTGCTTTTTATGAAAGGCAAACAGCTGTATACCTCTTGTAAAGTGTTCAGTAAATTTGAAACAATACACTTGAGAGGAACTAACTCAGATGTCTTCAAACCCTTGTTAGCAGGGACCCACGTGCAAAGAATAAGTAAATGAATCAATTAACAGTGCATTATGAAAGGTATTGAGAAAAATATATTTTAATACTTATGAATTGAGTTTTACTTGTTTTTAGGGAAGGAAACGGAAAGTTATTGGAAACATTATTGTTCATTCACTTTGATAGCTAAGGAGAAGCACTACAGGTACATTATTCTGTACCAAAACTGAGTCCTATTTCAATGACTAACACTGCGTTACCAGTAGAGAAATCAGCTATGTACTCTTAAATACTGTGGTGAATTTGAAACCAGACACGTGAAACACATAAACTCCAATAACTTAAAACTCTTCTTATATGAAACCCACATGCAAAGAATAACTAAATGAGTTATATAAGAATGCATTGGGAAATGTGTTAAAAAATATATCTTCATATGTATAAATTGATTTTTACTAGTTTTTAAGAGAAGCAAACGAACAGTAATTAGAAACAAAATTCTTTCTTTCATTTTGCAATGCTAAGCTGAAATAATTCAGGAACATTACTGTGTAAGAAAACTGCATTCTATTTCAATTCCTAGTGCTCAATACCCTGAACTTCAAATGACTTTGTAAGTCTTGTATATAGAACAGTCAATATGCAACCTATATACATATCAGTGACACTATCACAGAAAACTTATGTTAGACAAAACCAGCAAACAAAGAATAGATTAATCAGGTGTGTATTAAGAAAATAGGAATTGTTTTGTAAGAATATATCTTCAGAAGAAAGGATTTTAACAAGTTCTTTTTAGATGTACACTAACAGCTATTTTAAATGTAACCATTTCATTCATTTAGAAATGTTGAGCATACACAGTGTAGTTACATTACTGTGTAACAAAACTGACTCCTATTATAATTTCTAATGCTGCTTTTTCTTAAGTTCAAACGACTGTGTAAGTCTTCAAAATACTACAGTAAATTTGAAACAAAATATACACATGAGTAACACTATCTCAGAAAATTTTAACTCATGTTAGAAGAAGCCCACATATAACTGAGCTGCTTATTAAGAATGCAGAATTGTGATGAAAGAATATATCTTCAGAAGAATAAACTGATTTTAACAAGTTCTTTTGAGAAGTAAACTAACATTTTCAAAATTAACCTTCTTATTCATTTTAAGAAGTTAATCAAACAGTATAGGTACATTCTTGTGTAAGAAAACAGTCTTATTTAAGTTCCTAATACTGCTTTACCTGATCAGTAAACAGTGTAAATCTTGTAAATACTACAGGAAATTAAACTCCAAAAATACACATTAGTGATACTAAGTCATATAACCTAATAATCATGTTAGGAGAAAGACGCCTACAAGTAACTAAATGTACCTTGTAGAATAGCATTAAAAATTGTACTTAAAGACTACATGTTCTGAAGTAAGAACTGTTCTGTTACAAGTTCTCACAAGATGGAAATGAAGACGTATATGAGATATAATTACTTCATTCATTTTGGGAGGTTAAAATCACAAAGATTGGTTACAACTCTATGTAAAAAATAAAAGCCCTGTTTCAATTCCTAATGCTAATTTCCCTGAAATTCAAACGACTTTTTTAGTCTTGTAAATACTACAGTCAATTTGCAACCTATATACACGAGTGACACTATCACAGAAAACTTAACTCATGTTAGACAAAACCCGCATACAAAGAAATATAATTTCCTCATTCAGTTTGAGAGGTTAAAAACACCCCATTTCAGTACAACGCTATGTAACAAATGTGAGTCCTATTTCAATTCCTAATGCTCATTTCCCTGAAATTCAAATGATGTTGGAAGTCTTCTAAATATTACAGTCAATTTGCAACTTATATACACATGAAAGACAATATCACAGAAAGCTTTTAAACCATGTTAGACAAAACCCGCATACAAAGAATAGATTAATCAGGTGTGTAATAAGAAATTAGGAATTATTTGTTAAGAATATATCTTCAGTAGAATGAACTGAAATTATCAAGGTCTTTTGAGAAGTAAACTAAGTTATCTTATTCACTCATTTTGAGAGTTTAAGCATACACACTATAATTATGTTACTGTGTAACAAAACTGAGTTTTATTTCAGTTCCTAATACTGGTTTACCTGAAGTTTGAAGACTGTGTATGTCTTGTAAATAGTATAGTAAATTAAACTCCAAAAACACACATTAGTGACACTAACTCAGATAACTCAAAACTCATGTTAGTAGAAACCCGGCTACAAAGAATAAATGTGCCTGGTAAAATAGTGTTAAGAACTGTGCTGAAAGACTATACCTTCTGAAATATGACCTGCTTTTTGCCAAGTTCTCCTGAGATGGAAATGAAGAGGTGTATGAAATATAATTTCCTGATTCAGTTTGAGAGGTTAAAAACACCCAGTTTAGGTACAACACTATTTAAGAAGTATGAGTCCTATTTCAATTCCTAATGCTCATTTGTGAGAACGTCGAACGACTTTGTTAGTTTTGTAAATACTACAGTCAATTTGCAACCTATATACATGAGTGACACTATCACAGAAAACTTAACTCATGTTAGACAAAGCCCACCAAATAGATTAATCAGGTGTGTAATAAGAAATTAGACATTGTTTTGTAAGAATATATCTTCAGAAGAAAGAATCTTAACAAATTCTTTAGAGTAGTACACAAATCGTTCTTTAAAACATAACCATTTCATTCATTTTGAGAGTTTAAGCACACACAGTGTAAGGATGTTTCTGTGTAAAAAAACTGAGTTTTATTTCAGGTTCTAATATTGGTTTACCTGAAGTTCAGGAGACTGTGTAAGTCTTGTAAACACTACAGTGAATACAAATCCAAGAAATATACCTTAGTGCTACTAACTCATATAACCTTATAATCATGTTAGTAGAAACACACCTAAAAAGAATAACTAAATGTGCCTCGTAGAATAGCATTAAGAATTGTGCTCAAAGACTACATGTTCTGAAGAAAGAACTGTTCTTTTACAAGTTCTCACGAGATGGAAATGAAGAGATATATGAAATGTAAGTACCTCATTCAGTTTGAGAGATTAAACACAGCCAGTTTAGGTACAATGCTACGTAACAAATATGAGTCCTATTTCAAATCCTAATGTGCATTTCCCTGAATTCAAACGACTTTGTAAGTATTGTAAATATTACAGTCAAGTGGCAACTTATATACACATGAGAAACACTATCACAGAAAACTTTTAATTCATGTTAGACAATACCTGCATACTATGAATAGATTAATCAGGTGTGTATTAAGAAATTAGGAATTGTTTTGTAAGAATATATCTTCAGAAGAAAGAATTTTAACATGTTCTTTTGAGAATTACACTAACACCTATATAAAACGTAAATATTTCATTAATTCTGAGAGTTTAAGCTACGTTACTTTGTAACAAAACTGAGTTTTATTTCAGTTCCTAATACTGGTTTACCTGAAGTTCAGAAGACTGTGTAAGTCTTGTAAATACAAATCCAGAGATACACATTAGAGACACAAACTCAGATAACTCAAAACTCATGTTTTAGTATGAACCCGGCTACAAAGAATAACTAAATGTTCCTTGTAAAACAGTGTTAAGAACTGTGTTGAAAGACTATATGAACTACTTTTTTACAAGTTCTCACGAGATGGAAGTGAAATGGTGTATGAAATATAATTACTTCATTCCATTTGAGAGGTTAAAAACACCCAGTTGTAGTACAATGCTATGTAACAAATATGAGTCCTATTTCAATTCCTAATGCTCATTTCCCTGAAATTCAAACGACTTTGTAATTCTTGTAAATACTATATAGTCAATTTGCAACCTATATACACAACTGACACTATCACAGAAAACTTAACTCATGTTAGACAAAACACGTATACAACGAATAATCAGGTGTGTAATAAGAAATTAGGAATTGATTTGTAAGAATATATCTTCAGAAGAAAGAATTTTAACAAGTTCTTTTGAGAAGTACACTAACAGCTATTTAAAATGTAACCATTTTATTCATTTTGAGAGTTTTAGCATATACACTGTAAGTTCATTTCTGTGTAACAAAACTGAGTTTATTTCAGGTCTTAATACTGGTTTACCTGAAGTTCAGAAGACTGTGTAAGTCTTTTAAATACTGCAGTAAATTCAAATCCAAATATGCACATTAGTGATACTCATATAACCTTATAATCATGTTAGTATAAACACACCTACATAGAATAACTAAATGTACCTCGTAGAATAGCATTAAGAATTGTGCTCAAAGACTACATGATCTGAAGTAAGAACTGTTCTTTTACAAGTTCTCACGAGATGGAAATGAAGAGGTATATGGAATGTAACTACCTCATTCAGTTTGAGAGATTAAACACAGCCAGTTTAGGTACAATGCTATGTAACAAATATGAGTCCTATTTCAATTCCTAATGCGCATTTCCCTGAACTTCATAGACATTGTAAGTCTTGTAAATAGTACATCAATTTGCAACATATATACACATGAGAAACACTATCACAGAAAACTTTTAATTCATGTTAGACAAAACCCACATACAACGAATAGAGTAATCAGGTGTGTAATAAGAAATTAGGAATCGTTTGGTAAGACTATATCCAGTAGAATGAACTGAATTTATCAAGGTCTTTTGAGAAGTAAACTAACAGTTATCTTAAAAATAACCTATTCACTCATTTTTAGAGTTTAAGCATACACAGTATAAGTACGTTACTGTGTAACAAAACTGAGTTTTATTTCAGTTCCTAATACTTGTTTACCTGAAGTTCAGAAGACTGTGTGAGTCTTATAAATACTACAGTAAATTAAACTCCAAAAACACACATTACTGACACTAACTCAGATAACTCAAAACTCATGTTTTAGTATGAACCCAGCTACAAAGAATAACTAAATGTTTCTTGTAAAATAGTGTTTAAAACTGTGCTTAAAGATTATATGTTCTGAAATATGAACTGCTTTTTGACAAGTTCTCATGAGATGGAAATGAAGAGGTGTATGAAATATAATTTCCTGATTCAGTTTGAGAGGTTAAAAACACCCAGTTTAGGAACAATGCTATGTAACAAATATGAATCCTATTTCTTTTTTTTTTTTAATTTTATTTTTTTAATGGGGTGACATCAATAAATCAGGATACATATATTCAAAGATAACAAGTCCAGGTTATCTTGTCATTCAATTATGTTGCATACCCACCATCCAAAGTCAGATTGTCCTCTGTCACCTTCTTTGTGCCCCTCCCCACCCCCTATTCCTCTCCCATTCCCCCCTCCCCCCCATAACCACCACACTCTTATCAATGTCTCTTAGTTTCACTATTATGTCCCACCTACGTATGGAATAATACAGTTCCTGTTTTTTTCTGATTTACTTATTTTGCTTCATATCATGTTATCAAGATCCCACCATTTTGCTGAAAATGTTCCAATGTCATCATTTCTTATGGCTGAGTAGTATTCCATAGTGTATATGTGCCACATCTTCTTTATCCAGTCATCTGTTGATGGGCATTTTGGTTGTTTCCATTTCCTGGCCACTGTGAACAATGCTGCAATAAACATGGGGCTGCATGTGTCTTTACGTATCAATGTTTCTGAGTTTTGGGGATATATACCCAGTAGAGGGATTGCTGGGTCATAAGGTAGTTCTATTTGCAGTTTTTTGAGGAACCACCATACTTTCTTCCATAATGGTTGTACTACTTTACATTCCCACCAACAGTGTATGAGGGTTCCTTTTTCTCCACAGCCTCTCCAACATTTGCTATTACCTGACTTGCTAATAACAGCTAATCGAACAGGTGTGAGGTGGTATCTCATTGCCGTTTTGATTTGCATTTCTCTAATAGCTAAAGAAGATGAGCATCTTTTCATATATCTGTTGGCCATTTGTATTTCTTTTTGGGAGAAGTGTCTATTCATATCCTCTTCCATTTTTTTATTGGATTGTTTGTTTGTTTGTTTGTTGTTGAGTTTTATGAGTTCTTTGTATATTTGGGATATTAGGCCCTTATCTGAGCTGTTGTTGAAAATATCATTTCCCATTTAGTTGGCTTTCTGTTTATTTTGTTATCAGTTTCTCTGGCTGAGCAAAAACTTCTTAGTCTGATGTAATCCCATTCATTAATTTTTGACTTCACTTCTCTTGCCATTGGAGTCAAATTCATAACATGCTCTTTAAAACCCAGGTCCATGAGTTGAGTACCTATGTCTTCTTCTATGTACTTAATTGTTTCAGGTCTTATGTTTAGATCTTTGATCCATTTTGAGTTAATTTTTGTACAGGGGGAGAGACTGTAGTCCAGTTTCATTCTTTTGCATGTGGTTTTCCAGTTTTCCCAGCACCATTTATTGAAGAGGCTTTCTTTTCTCCATTGTGTATTGTTGGCCCCTTTATCAAAAATTATTTGACTATATATATGTGGTTTTATTTCTGGACTTTCTATTCTGTTCCATTGGTCTGAGTGTCTATTTTTCTGCCAATACCATGCTGTTTTGATTGTCGTGGCCGTATAATAGAGTTTGAAGTCAGGTATTGTTATGCCCCCAGTTTCATTCTTTTTCTTTAGGATTGCTTTGGCTATTCAGGGTTTTTTATAGTTCCATATAAATCTGATGATTTTTTGCTCTATTTCTTTAAAAAATGTCATTGGAAGTTTGATGGGAATTGCATTAAATTTGTAAATTGCTTTGGGTAATATAGCCATCTTGATTATATTTATTCTTCCTAGCCAAGAACAAGGTATATTCCATCTCATTATATCTTTTTCAATTTCCCTTAACAATGGTTTATAGTATTCATTATATAAGTCCTTTACATTCTTTGTTGTTTATTCCTAAGTATTTTATTTTTTTTGTTGCAATTGTGGATGGGATTATTCTTTTGAGTTCCTTCTCAGTTGTTTCATTGTTGGCATATAAAAGGGCTATTGATTTCTGTATGTTAATTTTGTATCCTGTGACCATACTGTATTGGCTTATTGTTTCTAGTAGTCTTTTTGTGGATTCTTTGGGGTTTTCGATGCATAGGATCATATCATCTGCAAAAAGTTATACCTTTACTTCTTCTCTTCCGATATGGATATCTTTTATTTCTTTGTCTTGTCTGATTGCTCTGGATAGAACCTCTAGTACCACATTAAATAAGAGTGGAAAGAGTGGACAACCCTGTCTTATTCCTGATTTAAGGGGGAAAGCCTTCAGTTTAGTGCCATTTAATATGATGTTAGCTGATGGTTGATCATATATGGCCTTTATCATGTTGAGATATTTTCCTTGTATACCCATTTTATTGAGAGTCTTAAACATAAAATTGTGTTGTATTTTATCGAAAGCCTTTTCTGCGTCTATTGATAAGATCATGTGGTTTTTGTTCTTTGTTTTGTTGATATGGTGTATTACATTAACCGTTTTACGTATGTTGAACCATCCTTGAGATTCTGGGATGAATCCCACTTGATCATGATGTATTATTTTTTTAATATGTTGTTGTATTCGATTTGCTAGTATTTTGTTTAGTATTTTAGCATCTGTATTCATTAGAGATATTGGTCTGTAGTTTTCTTTTTTTGTGCCATCCTTGCCTGGTTCTGGTATGAGGGTTATGTTGGCCTCATAAAATGTGTTTGGAAGTATTGCTTCTTCTTCAATGTTTTGGAAGACTTTGAGTAGAATAGGAAACAAGTCTTTTTTGAATGTTTGATAAAATTCACTGGTATAGCCGTCAGGACATGGACTTTTATTTTTGGGGAAGTTTTTAATGGTTTTTTCTATTTCTTCTCTACTGATAGGTCTGTTTAGGCTTTCTGCTTCTTCTTGACTCAGTCTAGGAAGGTTGTATTTTTCTAGGAATTTATCCATTTCTTCTAGGTTGTTGAATTTAGTGGCATAAAGTTTTTCATAGTATTCTACAATAATTCTTTGTATATCTACAGTGTCCGTGGTGATTTCTCCTCTTTCATTTTGGATTTTGTTTATATGAGTTCTTTCTCTTTTTTCCTTGGTAAGTCTTGCCAAGGGTTTGTCAATTTTGTTGATCTTTTCAAAAAACCAGCTCCTTGTTCTATTAATTTTTTCTATAGTTTTTCTGTTCTGTAATTCATTTATTTCTGCTCTGATTTTTATTATCTCCTTTCTTCGGCTGCTTTTGGGTTGTGTTTGTTCTTCTTTTTCTAGTTCCTTAAGGTGTGAAGTTAAGTGGTTCACTTGGGCTCTCTCTTGTTTGTTCATATATGCCTGAAGCGATATGAACTTCCCTCTTATCACTGCTTTTGCTGCATCCCATAGATTCTGATATGTCGTATTGTCATTTTCATTAGTCTGTATATATCTTTTGATCTCTGCACTTATTTCTTCTTTGACCCATTCATTTTTTAAAAGTATGTTGTTTAGTTTCCACATTTTTGTGGGATTTTTTTCCTCTTTTTTTGCAGTTGAATTCTAGTTTCAAGGCTTTATGATCAGAAAATATGCTTGGTACAACTTCAATTTTTCTGAATTTGCTGATGTTGTTTTTGTGGCCCAACATAGGGTCAATTCTTGAGAATGATCCATGTACACTCGACAAAAATGTATACTCAATCACTTTGGGATGAAATGTCCTGTAGATGTCTATCATATCCAGGTGCTCTAGTGTTTTGTTTAAGGCCCCTATGTCTTTGTTGATTCTCTGTTTGGATGACTGATCTAGAGCCGTCAGCGGTGTATTGAGGTCTCCAAGTATGATTGTATTTTTGTCAGTTTTTGTTTTAAGGTCAATAAGTAGCTGTCTTATATATTTTGGTGCTCCTTGGTTTGGTGCATATATATTAAGAATTGTTATGTCTTCTTGATTCAGTGTCCCCTTAGCCATTATGAAATGGCCATTTTTGTCTCAGTACTTTTCCTGTCTTGTAGTCAGCATTATCCGATATGAGTATTGCTACACCTGCTTTTTTTTGGATGTTATTTGCTTGGAGTATTGTTTTCCAGCCTTTCACTTTGAATTTGTTTTTATACTTGTTACTTAGATGAGTTTCCTGTAGGCAGTATACAGTTGGATTTTCTTTTTTAATCCATTCTGCTACTCTGTGCCTTTTTATTGGTGAGTTTAATCTGTTTACATTTAGTGTAATTATTGATACTTGTAAGTTCCCTATTGCCATTTTATATCTTGCTTTCTGTTAGTTTTGTGTCTTGTTTGATCCTTCTCTTTCGTTTTTCTACCTTTTGTTTTTATTTGGTTGTATTCCATACATCTTTCCTCTGTTGCTATCTTTTTTATCTCATGTGCTTCTGTGGTGGTTTTTTCAATGGTGATTACCTTTGAGTAATGAAAAGGGTCCCTACCCTGTTCATTGTAGCGAACTATTTTGTGAGTACTTTTACACTCCATCGTCCTTTGCTACTGTTAATCTCCATCTTCTCCACCTCTTTCTTTTTGTTGTTGTCACAGTTTAAATTTGTTTTTATTGTGTTCTTCTTGGAGCTTTTACTTATGGCTCTGTTTTTTTTTGTTCTTTGTATCTGATTGGAGAACCCCCTTTAGTAATTCCTGTAGTGGGGATTTTCTGATGATAAATTCCCTCATCTTTTCTGTATCTGTGAATGTTTTTATTTCTCCTTCGTATTTGAAGGATAGCTTTGATGGGTATAGTATTTGTGGCTGAAAGTTCCTCTCTTTCAGGACTTTAAATATTGGGGTCCACTCTCTTCTAGCTTGTAGAGTTTCTGCTGAGAAATCTGATGATAATCTAATGGGCCTTCCTTTATATGTAGTATTCTTCTTTTCCCTGGCTGCCTTGAGAATTTTTTCTTTGCTGTTGGTTTGTGTCAATTTCATTATGATATGCCTTGGAGTAGGTTTGTTGGGGTTAAGAAAACTTGGAGTTCTGTTTGCTTCTTGAACTTGAGGCTTTAGTTCTTTCCACAGGCTTGGGAAGTTCTCATCTATTATTTGTTTCAGTATGTTCTCCATTCCATTTTCTCTCTCTTCTCCCTCTGATATACCTATTATTCTTATGTTATTCTTTTTGATGGAGTCAGATAATTCTTGTAGGGCTATCTCATTTTTTTAAATTTTTGAGTCTCTTTCTTTTTTCTCTCTGTTTTGCCTCAAGTTGCTTGTCTTCTATTTCACTAATCCTCTCTTCTATCTGACCTGTTCTATTAGCTAAGCTTGTTACTTCGTTTTTCAGCTCGTGAATTGAGTTTTTCATCTCTGTTTGATTTGTTTTTATAATTTCAATTTCCTTGGACATATATTCTTTGTGTTCATTGAGTTGTTTTCTGAGCTCCCTAAATTGCCTTTCTGTGTTTTCTTGTATATCTCGGAGGATTTTTAGGATTTCTATCTTGAATTCTCTGTAATTTAGCTCCAAGGTTTCCAATATATTAAATTTTTTCTCCATAGATTTTTCCTTATCTAGCTGTGTTACCTTTCTTTCTTTTGTATCCATGATATTCGATTTTCTCTTTCTTAATGGCATCTGAGGGTGGTTTTGTTGATAGTATTGAGATTTAATAAAGAATAAAAAGTTTAAAAAAAATAAAAAATCGAAAAGTGTTGTTTTTTTTAAAAAAATTAATAATGAAATAAAGAAAAATAAAATAAAATAAAAATTAAAAAAAGGAAATTATTCCCCCCCTCCTTTTTTCCTCTCCTCTCCCCTCCCCTCTTTCTTGAGAAAATCTTCTGGTGGACTGTGAATTATAACAAACAATGCCTGTGATGGAGGGCCTGAATTGGGGAAAAGTAATAAAGGGGCAAAAAAAAAAAAGGATAAAAAAGAAAAAAGAAAAAAAAAAGAGTGTATGGACCCACAAAAAGTAAAGAAGGAAAAAATTTGGGTCAAGAATAAAATGATTTGCTTTTAGGTGTTGGTTGTCTAAGAGTTATGATGAGAGGAATAAGAGGAAAATGAAAAAATGGGACAAATTAAAAAATTACTATTGTATTTAGTGGAACAAGAACTAGATAATATGGAGAGCCAGGAATGGGAGCACTGCTAGTGAGTTAAAAAGTTGATGTAAAACCCCCCCAAAATGCCACAAACATATGGTTGAGTCCCAGATAAGATAATTTGTTTGTTACTGAGGTTTGAATGAGAGGAGATGTAAAGGAGAAAGGAAGAAATTAATATAGAGGGAGAAAAGAAAGAGAGAGAAAGAAAAAAAGAGGGAACCACTAAAAGAAGAAAAAAGAAAGGAGAGAGAGAGAGAGTTAAGGGTTTTGGAGTGCAACCCTCATAGAGAGAAAGGAAGAGAAGAGAAAAGATAATGGGAGATGTAACACTTCAAGGAGAGGAGAGAGTAAGACCGGTAGAGAGTTAATCGGCCAAATTGGAGGAGGAAAAAAAAGTATCAAGAATGAAGATAAGAGAAACAAACGAACAAATATAATAAAATGGGATAGGTTATAAAGTCTGCAGATTATTCTTGATTTTGAGAGGTTATCTTCTTGCTTTTTCTTTTCTCTCCCTCTTCCTGGTCGGTGACTCTGTACCCCGGGTTCTGCCCCTTTGGCACGCTCAGGTAGAGGTTTGCAGTTGATAAGTCTCTATGGCAATGTCATGTATTGTGCTTTAGTCTCGTTGGCAGTCGAAGCTCATTAGCATTTATAGGCTCCGACAGTGAGAGAGTCCGTGTTCCTGGAGCCTTTCTCCTAGTCTTTCCTTCCTCAATTAGTAGCCTGATAATCCAGCTATGGGGTTGCTGCTACCTCTGCCTGGATAGTAAGAGGCTCAAAGAGCTGGCAACACCCCACTCTATTTCCACTCAGCACAGGGCTCTGGGTAAGGCTCAGTCAGTCAGAGGTGCTAGCATAATCAGGCGGGGTTTCCGCCCACTCAAAGACCTCTGGCTCTGCCACTCTGTCCGGTAACACAAGTGGGCGCCCACTTCCGGGGTGCTTGGAGGAAACTCTCACTCACTGTCTGCGACCAGGATATCTGGCCAGCAGTCTCACACTCTGAGTGAAACCCCCAACCGCAGGGAAAGGTTGCAGCATTGGAATTGAGTCTCGCTCCGTCCCCGTGCGCGGCTTTTGCAAGGCGCTGGGGTGGCTCGAGATTCCGCTTTGGCCCACACAAAGGCCCCTGACTCTGACCCTCTGTGCGATAACACGGGCGTGCATTGCCGATGCACTCGGAGGAATTGCTCACTCCTTATTTGAGCTCGCAAACCAGGATATGAGGCCGGCCGCGTTTCCCTCTGAGTGAAACACCCTCCAGCACGTAAATCTCCACCATTGAAATTAGTTCTCATTCCCTCCCATGTGTGGCTTTCCCAGGGCGCTGGGGCTGCCCAGAGACTCTGCCCTTGGCCCACAGAAAAGCTTCTGTCCCCGCCTCTTTGTGGGGCAACACGGGCACCCACTCTCAGGGCCTAGGAAGAATTTCTCACCCACTAACTGCGCACCGACCAGGAGACCGGGTAAAATGGCCACTCCGCTTGTCTTTCTTTGTTTGGGTTTGCCGTGAGTGTTAGCTTGTATTGCCCGGGTTGCCACAGGATCAGGTTTTCCTCGGCTTGGATCTTCGTGCCACAGCCTGGTTCGGCCGTTTGTGCCGCGGCGGCCTGGATCTATTCACACCCTTTGCCCACCTCAGTTTCTATATTCACAGTTACCAGAGAAAGCCGCCCTGTTTAGGTTAGTGAGGAAGACGGAGCATTTCTTACTCCCTATTTCCTTCGGGGTTTGGTTATATATTTAGCCAATTTTTCACTCAATCATACCTTTGGGTGTATTGCGAAGCATCTGGAAGCTCCAAGTACAGGTTTTTCTGTTTCTGGTTGAAGATCTTGTTGAGTTTTGGGGGAGATTTATCGGTATCGCTTCCTACCCCGCCATTACTCTGACGTCATCTCCATGAGTCCTATTTCAATTCCTAATGCTCATTTGTGAGAACTTCGAATGACTTTGTTAGTCTTGTAAATAATAGTCAATTTGCAATCTATATACACGAGTTACACTATCACAGAAAACTTAACTCGTGTTAGACAAAACCCGCATAGAACGAATAGATTAATCAGGTGTATAATAAGAAATTAGACATTGTTTTGTAAGAATATATATTCAGAAGAAAGAATTTTAACAAGTTCTTTAGAGAAGTAAAGTAACACCTGTTTAAAACGTAACCATATCATTTATTTTGAGAGTTTAAGCATACACAGTATAGGGACGTTTCTATGTAACAAAACTGATTTTTATTTCCGGTTCTAATACTGGTTTACCTGAAGTTCAGAAGACTGTGTAAGTCTTGAAAATACAAATCCAAAGATACACATTAGTGACCTGAACTCAGATAACTCAAAACTCATGTTTTAGTATGAACCCGGCTACAAAGAATAACTAAATGTTTCTTATAAAATAGTGTTTAAAACTGTGCTTAAAGATTATATGTTCTGAAATATGAAATGCTTTTTGACAAGTTCTCATGAGATGGAAATGAATAGGTGTATGAAATATAATTTCCTCATTCAGTTTGAGAGTTTTGAAAAGACCCAGTTTCGGCATAATGCTATGTAACAAATACGAGTCCTATTTCAATTCCTAATGCTCATTTGTGAGAACATTGCACGACTTTGTTAGTCTTGAAACAGCTATGTATCTCCTCTAAATACAGCAGCAAATTTGAACACAGACATGTGAAACACGTGAACTTCAATAACTTAAACACTTCTTATACATAACCCGCATGGAAGAAATAAGTAAAAGAGTTAAATTGACATTCATTTAGCAATGTGTTAAAAATATATATTCATGAGTATGAATTATTTACCATTTTGTACAGAAGAATACAGACAATGAGAAGATACAACATTCTTTTATTCATATTTTGATGCTAAACAGAGGCAGTACAAGTACTTTACTATATCTCAAAACAGTCCTATTTCAATGACTACTAACACTGCTTTAACTGTAGAGCAAACAGCTATGTAACTTCTGTAATTATTGCAGTGAATTTGAACACAGACAAGTGAAACACTAGAACTCTAGTAACTCTAGCACCCTTCTTATATGAAACCCGCATACAACGAATAACTAAAAGTTATGTAACAATGCATTTAACAATGTGTTAAAAATATATATTCATGAATATGAATTGATTTTACTATTTTGTACAGAGGAAAACAGACAGTTAGTAGATAGAACATTCTTTTATTCATTTTGTGATGCTAAGCAGATACAGTACAAGTACTTTACTGTATCTCAAAACTGAGTCTTATTTCAATGACTACTAACACTGCTTTCACTGTAGAGCAAACACCTACATAACTCTTAAATAGTGCAGTGAATTTGAAAACAAACACGTGAAACACGTGAACTCCAATAACAAACACTTATACAAAACCCGCATGCAACAAATCTGTAAAAGAGTTATATAACACTGCATTTAGCAATGTGTTAAAAATATATATTCATGAGTATGAATTGAGTTTTACTATTTTTTACGGACGAAAACAAACAGTTATTAGATACAACGTTCTTTCATTCTTTTTTGGATGCTAAGCCGAAGCAGTACAAGGACATAACTGTATCTCTAAACTGAGTCTTATTTCAGTGTCTACTAATACTGCTTTACCTGTAGATGAAACAGGTACGTATCTTCTGTAAATACAGCAGTAAATTTTAACACAGACACTTCAAACACTAGAACTCTAGTAACTTTAGCACCCTTCTTATATGAAACCCGCATACAATGAATAACTAAAATAGTTATGTAACAATGCATTTAGCAATGTGTTAAAAGTATATATTCATGAGTATGAATTGATTTTACTATTCTGTACAGAGGAAAACAGACAGTAGATAGAACATTCTTTTATTCATTTTTCAGGCTAAGCAGATGCAGTACAAGTACATTACTGTATCTCAAAACTGAGTTCTATTTCAATGACTACTAACACTGCTTTACCTGTAGAACAGTTATGCAAGTCCTGTAAATAAAGCAGTGAATTTGAAAGGAAACACTTGAAACAGAAAAACTCTACTAACTCTAGAACCATTCTTATAATAAACCCGCATACAACGAATAACTAAAAGAGTTATATAATAATGCATTTAGCAATGTGTTAAAAATATATATTCATAAGTATGAATTGATTCTACTATTTTGTACAGTGGAAAACAGACAGTTAGTAGATACAACATTCATTTATCTCAAAACTGAGTCTTATTTCAATGACTACTGACAGTGCTTTCCCAGTAGAGCAAACAGCTATGTAACTCTTTTAAATAGTGCAGTGAATTTGAAAACAAACACGAGAAACTCGTGAACTCCAATAACTTAAACACTTCTTATACAAAACCCGCATGCAACAAATAAAGAAAAGACTTATGTAACAATGCATTTAGCAATGTGTTAAAAACATATTCATGAGTATGAATTGAGTTTTACTATTATTTTACAGAGGAAAACAGACAGTTATTAGATAAAACATTCTTTCATTCCTTTAGCGATGCTAAGAAGATGCAGTACAAGTACTTTATCTAAAAACTGAGTCTTATTTCAATGACTACTAACACTGCTTTTCCTGTAGAGCAAACAGCTATGTAACTCATATTGAGCAGTGAATTTGAAAACAAACACGTAAAACTGGTGAACTCAAATTACTTAAACTCCTCTTATACAGAACCCGCATGCAACAAATAAGGAAAAGACTTAAATAACAATGCATTTAGCAATGTGTTAAAAACATATTTATGAGTATGAATTGATTTTACTATTCTGTACAGAGGAAAGCAAACAGTAGATAAAACATTCTTTTATTCATTTTGTGATGCTAAGTAGATGCAGTACAAGTACATTACTGTATCGAAAAACTGAGTCCTATATCAATGACTACTAATACTGCTTTAGCTATAGAGGAAACAGCTATGTTACTCTTTTAAATAGAGCAGTTAATTTGAAAACTGACACGTGAACACATGAACTCCAATAACTTAAACACTTCTTATACAAAACCCGCATGCAACGAATAAGTAAAAGAGTTATATAACAGTGCATTTAGCAATGTGTTAAAAATATATACTCATGAGTATGAATTGATTTTACTATTATGTACAAAGTAAAACACAGATAGTAGATAGAACATTCTTTTAATCAATTTGTGATGCCAAGCAGATGCAGTACAAGTACATTACTGTATCTTAAAACTGAGTCCTATTTCAATGACTACTAACACTGCTTTCACTGTAGAGCAAACAACTATGTAACTTTTAAACAGTGCAGTACATTTAAAAACAAACACGTGAAACTCGTGAACTCCAATAACATAAACACTATACAAAACGCTCATGCAACGAATATTTAAAGAGTTATATAACACAGCATTTAGCAGTGTGTTAAAAATATATATTCATGAGTATGAATGGAATTTTACTAATTTTTACAGAGAAAAACAGAGGTATTACATACAACAACTTTTCATTCTTTTTGCGATGCTAAGCAGATGCAGTACAAGGACATTACTGTATCTCTAAACTGAGTCCTATTTCAGTGACTACTAACACTGCTTTACCTGTAGAAGAAACAGCTATGTAACTCCTGTAATACAGCAGTGAATGGGAACACAGACACGAGAGACACAGGAACGCCAAAAACTTATACATTTCTTTTATAAAACCCGCATGCAATGAATAAGTAAAAGAGTCATATAACAATGCATTTAGCAATGTGATTAAAATATATATTCATGAGTATGAATTGCATTTTACTATTATTTTATAAAGGAAAACAGACAGTTAGTAGATAGAACATTCTTTTATTCATATAGTGATTCTAAGCAGAAGCAGTACATGTACATTACTGTATTTCAAAACTGAGTCCTCTGTCAATGTGTACTAACACTGCTTTCCCTGTAAAGCAAACAGCTATGTAACTCTTATATAGTGCAGAGAATATGAAAACAAACACGTGAAACTCTTGAACTCCAATAACTTAAACACTTCTTATACAAAACCCGCATGCAACAAATAAGAAAAACACTTAAGTAACAATGCATTTATCAATGTGTTAAAAACATATTCATGAGTATGAATTGAGTTTTACTATTTTTTACATAGGAAAACAGACAGTTATTAGATAGAACATTCTTTTATTCATATAGTGATTCTAAGCAGATGCAGTACAAGTACTTTACTGTATCTCAAAATTTTGTCCTATTTCAATGACTAGTAACACTGCTTTACGGGTAGAACAAACAGTTATGTAACTCCTGTATATAGCAGTGAATGTGAACAGAAACACTTGAAACACAAGAACTCTACTAAATCTAGAACCCTTCTTATAAGAATCCCGCATACAACGAATAACTAAGAGTTATATAACAATGCATTTAGCAATGTGTTAAAAATATATATTCATAAGAATGAATTGATTCTATTTTGTACAGAGGAAAACAGACAATTATTAGATACAACATTCTTTGATTCTCTTTGCGATGTTAAGCAGATGAGTCCAAGGACATTGCTGTATCTCTAAACTGAGTCCTATTTCAGTCACTACTGACACTGCTTTACCCATAGATGAAACAGCTATGTATCTCTTGTAAATACAGCAGTAAATTTGAACACAGACACGTGAAACATTAGAACTATCTAGTAACTCTTGCACCCTTCTTATATGAAATCAGCATACAATGAATAACTAAAGGGTTATGTAACAAGGCATTTAGCAATGTGTTAAAAATATATATTCATGAGTATGAATTGATTTTTCTATTCTGTACAGAGGAAAACAGACAGTTAGTAGATAGAACATTCTTTTATTCATTTTGTGATGCTAAGCAGATGCAGTACAAGGACATTACTGTATCTCTATACTGAGTCCTATTTCAGTGTCTACTAACACTGCTTTACCTGTAGATGAAAGAGCTATGTATCTTCTGTAAATACAGCAGTAAATTAAGCACATTTACGTGAAACACTAGAACTCTACTAACACTAACACCCTTCTTATTTGAAACCCGCATACAATGAAAAACTATAATGGTTATGTAACAATATATTTAGCAATGTGTAAAAAATATATATTGAGTGTCAATTGATTGTACTATTCTGTACAGAGGAAAAGAGATAGTAGATACAAGATTCTTTCATTTTTTGTGAGTCTAAGCAGTAGCAGTACAAGTACTTTACTGTATCTCAAAATTTTGTCCTATTTCAATGACTAGTAATACTGCTTTATGTGTACAAAAAACAGCTATGTAACTCCTGTATATACAGCAGTAAATGTAAACAGAAACACTTAAAACACAAGCGTTCTAACTTTAGAACCCTTCTTATAAGAATCCCGCATACAACGAATAACTAAAAGAATTATATAAGAATGCATTTAGCAATGTGTTAAAACTATATATTTGTAAGTATGAATTGATTCAATTTTGTACAGAGGAAAATAGTTAATAGATACAACATTCTTTGATTCTTTTTGCAATGTTAAGCAGATGCAGTACAAGAACAATGCTGTATCTCTAAACTGAGTTTTACTTCAGTGACTACTAACACTGCTTTACCCATAGATGAAACAGCTATGTATGTCCTGTAAATAGAGCAGTAAATTTAAACAAAGACTTGTGAAACCTTAGAACTCTAGTAACCCTAACACCCTACTTATATGAACCCCGCATACAATGAATAGCTAAAGAGTTATGTAACAATGCATTTAGCAATATGTTAAAAATATATTGATGAGTGTGAATTGATTTTACTATTCTGTACAGAGGAAAACAGACAGTTAGTAGATAGAACATTCTTTTATTCATTTTATGATGCTAATCAGATGCAGTACAAGGACATTACTGTATCTCAAAACTGAGTCCTATTTCTATGACTACTAACACTGGTATCCTTGTATAGAAAACAGCTATATAACTCTTATAAAAAAGCGCAGTAAAGTTGAAAAAAACACGTGAAACTTGTGAACTCCAATAACTTAAACACTACTTATACAAAACCCGCATGCAACAAATAAAGAAAAGACATATACCAATGCATTTAGCAATGTATTAAAAACATATTAATGAGTACGAATTGAGTTTAATATTATTTTACAGAGGAAAACAGACCGTTATTAGATAAAACATTCTTTCATTCTTTTTGTGATGCTAAGCAGATGCAGTACAAATACTTTACTGTATCTCAAAACTGAGTCCTATTTCAA
The DNA here is from genome assembly GCF_036850765.1 of Saccopteryx bilineata. Taxonomy (NCBI): domain Eukaryota; kingdom Metazoa; phylum Chordata; class Mammalia; order Chiroptera; family Emballonuridae; genus Saccopteryx; species Saccopteryx bilineata. The sequence continues at coordinate 82,692,381 of NC_089499.1, forward strand.
TGACTACTAACACTGCTTTATCTGTAGAGCAAACAGCTATGTTACTCTTTTAAATGGTGCAGTTAATTTGAAAACAGACACGTGAAACACATGTTCTCCAATAAATTAAACACTTCTTATACAAAACCCGCATGCAACAAATAAGAAAAACACTTAGGTAACAATGCATTTAGCAATGTGTTAAGAACATATTCATGAGTATGAATTGAGTTTTACTATTATTTTGCAAAGGAAAACAGACAGTTAGTAGATAGAATATACTTTTATTCATTTAGTGATTCTAAACAGATGCAGTACAAGGACTTTATTGTGTCTCAAAACTGAGTACTATTTCAATGACTAGTAACACTGCTTTCCCTGTAGAACAAACAGCTATGTAACTCCTGTAAATACAGCAGTGATTGTGAACAGAGACACGTGAAACACAAGAACTCTATTTACTCTAGAACCCTTCTTATAAGAAACCCGCATACAATGAATAACTAAAAAGTTACATAATAATGCATTTAGGAATGTGTTCAAAATATATTCATAAATATGAATTGATTCTACTATTTTGTACAGAGGAAAAGAGATAGTAGATAAAAGATTCTTTCATTTTCTGTGATGCAAAGCAGATGCAGTACAAGTTCTTTACTGTATCTCAAAATTTTGTTTTATTTCAATGACTTAGTAACACTGCTTTACGGGTAGAACAAAAAGCTATGTAACTCCTGTATATACAGCAGTGAATGTGAACAGAGACACTTGAAACACAAGAACTCTACTAAATCTAGAACCCTTCTTATAAGAATCCCACATACAACGTATAACTAAAAGTTATATAAGAATGCATTTAGCAATGTATTAAAAGTATATATTCATAAGTATGAATTGATTCTATTTTGTACAGAGGAAAACAGACAGTTATTAGATACAACATTATTTGATTCTCTTTGCAATGATAAGCAGATGCAATCCAAGGACATTGCTGTATCTCTAAATTGAGTCCTATTTCAGTGACTACAAACACTTCATTACCCGTAGATGAAACAGCTATGTATCTTCTGTAAATACAGCAGTAAATTTGAACACAGACACGTGAAACATTAGAACTCTAGTAACTCTTGCACCCTTCTTATATGAAACCCGCATACAAAGAATAACTAAAGAGTTATGTAACAATGCATTTAGCAACGTGTTAAATATATATATTCATGAGTATGAATTGATTTTCCTATTCTATACAGAGGAAAACAGACAGTTAGTAGATAGAGCATTCTTTAATTTATTTTGTGATGCTAAGCAGATGCAGTACAAGGACATTACTGTATCTCTATACTGAGTCCTATTTCAGTGTCTATTAATACTGCTTTACCTGTAGATGAAAGAGCTATGTATCTTCTGTAAATACAGCAATAAATTTAGCACAGTCACGTGAAACACTAGAAATCTACTGACTCTACCACCCTTCTTATTTGAAACCCGCATACAATGAATAACTATAATGCTTATGTAACAATGCATTTAGCTTTGTGTAAAAAATATATATTGAGTGTCAATTGATTGTACTATTCTGTACAGAGGAAAAGAGATAGTAGATACAAGATTCTTTCATTGTTTGTGAGTCTAAGCAGTAGCAGCACAAGTACTTTACTGTATCTCAAAATTTTGTCCTATTTCAATGACTAGTAATGCTGCTTTATGTGTACAACAAACAGCTATGTAACTCCTATATATACAGCAGTGAATGTGAACAGAGACACTTGAAACACAAGAACTCTACTAAATCTAGAACCCTTCTTATAAGAATCCCACATACAACGTATAACTAAAAGAGTTATATAGAATGCATTTGCAATCTGTTAAAAATATATATTCTTAAGTATGAATTGATTCTATTTTGTACAGAGGAAAACAGACAGTTATTAGATACAACATTTTTTGATTCTTTTTGTGATGCTAAGCAGATGCAGTACAAGTATATTGCTATATCTCTAAACTGAGTCCTATTTCAGTGACTACTGACACTGCTTTACCCGTAGATGAAACAGCTATATATCTTTTGTAAATACAGCAGTAAATTTGAACACAGACACGTGAAACATTAGAACTCTAGTAACTCTTTTACACTTCTTATATGAAACCCGCATACAATGAATAACTAATGAGTTATGTAACAATGCATTTAGCAACGTGTTAAAAATATATATTCATGAGTATGAATTGATTTTCCTATTCTATACAGAAGAAAACAGACAGTTAGTAGATAGAACATTCTTTTATTCATTTTGTGATGCTAAGCAGATGCAGTACAAGTACATTACAGTATCTCAAAACTGAGTCCTATTTCAATGACTACTAAAACTGCTATCCCTGTAGAGCAAAGAGCTATGTAACTTTTAAATAGTGCAATGAATTTTGAAAACAAACATGGGAAACTCGTGAACTTTAATAACTTAAATACTTCTTATACCAATCCTGCATGTAACAAATAAGGAAAAGACTTATATAACAATGCATTTAGCAATGTGATAAAAATATATATTCATGAGTATGAATTGATTTTACTATATTGTACAGAGGAAAACACACAGTTAGTAGATAGAACATTCTTTTATTTATTTTGTGATGCCAAACAAAAGCACTACAAGTAAGTTACTGTATCTCTACACTGAGTCCTATTTCAGTGACTACTAACACTACTTTACCTGTAGATGAAACATCTATGTATCTCCTGTAAATACAGCAGTAAATTTGAACACAGACATGTGAAACACTGGAAATCTAGTAACTCTAGCACCCTTCTTATATGAAACCCGCATACAACGAATAACTAAAAGAGTTATGAAACAATGCATTTAGCAATGTGTTAAAAATATATATTCATGAGTATGAAGTGATTTTACTGTTCTGTACAGAGGGAAACAAACAGTTAGTAGACAGAAGATTCTTTTATTCATTTTGTGCTGCTAAGCATATGCAGTACAAGAACATTACTGTATCTCAAAACTGAGTTTTATATCAATGTCTACTAACACTGCTTTCCCTGTAGAGCAAACAGTATGTGACTCTTTTAAATAGTGCAGTGAAATTGAAAAAAACACTGGAAACCTGTGAACTCCAATAACGTACACACTACTTATACAAAACTCGCATGCCACAAATAAAGAAAAGACATATACCAATGCATTTACCAATGTATTGAAAACATATTAATGAGTACAAATTGTGTTTTACTATTATTTTACAGAGGAATACAGACAGTTATTAGATAAAACATACTTTCATTTTTTTGTGATGCTAAGCAGATGCAGTACAAATACTTTACCGTATTTCGTTTTTTAAATTTTATTTATTCATTTTTAGAGAGGAGAGAGAGAGAGAAGGGGGGAGGAGCTGGAACCATCAACTCCCATATGTGCCTTGACTAGGCAAGCCCAGGGTTTCGAACCAGCGACCTCAGCATTTCCACGTCAATGCCCTATCCACTGCGCCACCACAGGTCAGGCTTTTACCGTATTTCAAACTGAGTTCTATTTCAATGACTACTAACACTGCTTTAGCTGTAGAGCAAACAGCTATGTAACTCTTATAAATAGAGCAGTTAATTTGAAAACAGACACGTGAAACTCGTGAACTCCAATAACTTAAACACTTCTTATACAAAACCCGCATGCAACAAATAAGGAAAAGACATATACCAATGCATTTAGCAATGTATTAAATCATACTAATGAGTACGAATTGATTTTTACTATTATTTTAAAGAAAAAAACAGACAGTTATTAGATAAAACATTCTTTCATTCCTTTTTTGATCTTAAGCAGATGCAGTACCAATACTTTATTGTATCTCAAAACAGTCCTATTTCAATGACTACTAACACTGCTTTACCTTTAGAACAAACAGCTATGTAACTCCTATAAATAAAGCAGGTAATTTGAAAACTGACACATGAAACACATGAGCACCAATTACTTTAACACTTCTTATACAAAACCCGCATGCAACGAATAAGTAAAAGAATTATATAATAATGCATTTAGCAATGTGTTAAAAATATATATTCATGAGTTTCAATTGATTTCACTGTTCTGTACAGATGGAAACAAACAGTAGACAGAACATTCTTTTATTCATTTTGTGATGCTAAGCAGATGCAGTACAAGTACATTACTGTATCTCAAAACTGAGTCCTATATCAATGATTACTAACACTGCTTTTTCTGTAGAGCAAACAGCTATGTAACTCTTAAATAGTGTGGTGAATTTGAAAGCACACTCGTAAAACTCGTGAACTCCAATAACTTAAACACTTCTTATACAAAACCCGCATGCAACAAATAAGAAAAATACTTAAGTAACAATGCATTTAGCAGTGTGTTAAAAACATATTCATGAGTAAGAATTGAGTTTTACTATTATTTTGCAAAGAAAAACAGACAGTTCGTAGATAGAACATTCTTTTATTCACTTAGTGAATCTAAGCAGATTCAGTTAAAGGACTTTACTGTATCTCAAAATTGAGTACTATTTCAATGACTAGTAACACTGCTTTACCTGTAGAATAAACAGCTATGTAACTCCTGTAAATACAGCAGTGATTGTGAATAAAGACACTTGAACACTAGAAGTTTACTAACTCTAGAACCCTTCTTATAAGAAACCCGCATACAACAAAAAAACTAAAAAGTTACATAATAATGCATTTAGGAATGTGTTCAAAATATATTCATAAATATGAATTGATTCTTCTATTTTTTAGAGGAAAAGAGATAGTAGATACAAGATTCTTTCATTTTTTGTGATGCTAAGCAGATGCAGTACAAGTACTTTACTGTATCACAAAATTTTGTCCTATATCAATGACTTAGTAACACTGCTTTATGGGTGGAAAAAAGAGCTATGTAACTCCTGTATATACAGCAGTGAATGTGAACAGAGACACTTGAAACACAAGAACTCTACTAACTTTAGAACCCTTCGTATAAAAATCCCGCATAGAACGAATAACTAAAAGAGTTATAGAACAATGCATTTAGCAATGTGTTAAAACTATATATTCGTAAGTATGAATTGATTCTATTTTGTACAGCGGAAAACAGAGTTATTAGACACAACATTCTTTGATTCTTTTTGTGATGTTAAGCAGATGCAGTACAAGTACATTACTGAATCTCTAAACTGAGTCCTATTTCAGTGACTACTGACACTGCTTTACCCATAGATGAAACAGTACGTACCTCCTGTAAATACAGCAGTAAATTTGAACACAGACACGTGAAACATTAAAACTCTCTAGTAACTCTAACACCATTCTTATATGAAACCCGCATACAATGAATAACTAACTCTTTTAAATAGTGCAGTGAATTTGAAAACAAACACATGAAACTCGTGAACTCCAATAACTTAAACACTTCTTATACAAAACCCGCATGTAACAAATAAGGAAAAGACTTATATAACAATGCATTTAGCAATGTGTTAAAAAACATATTCAAGAGTATGAATTTATTTTACTATTATGTATAGAGGAAAACAGTTAGTAGATAGAACATACTTTCATTCTTTTTTTTTTAATTCATTTTAGAAAGGAGAGAGAGAGAGGAAAGAGAGAGAGAGAGAAGGGGGGAGGAGCAGGAAGCATCAACTCCCATATGTGCCTTGACCGGGCAAGTCCAGGGTTTCGAACCGGCGACCTCAGCGTTTCCAGGTCAACGCTTTATACACTGCGCCACCACAGGTCAGGCCATAATTTCATTCATTTTGTGATGCTAAGCAGATGCAGTACAAGTAAGTTACTGTATCTCTAAACTGAGTCCTATTCCAATGACTATTAACATTGCTTTACCTGTAGAAGAAACAGCTATGTAACTCCTGTAAATACAGCAGTGAATTTGAACACAGACACAAGAAACACAGGAATGCCAAAAACTTATACACTTCTTAAACAAAACCCGCATTCAACGAATAAGTAAAAGAGTCATATAACAATGCATTTAGCAATGTGTTAAAAATATATATTCATGAGTATGAATTGATTTTACTATATTGTACAGAGGAAAACACACAGTTAGTAGATAGAACATTCTTTTATTTGTTTTGTGATGCCAAACAAAAGCACTACAAGTAAGTTACTGTACCTCTACACTGAGTCCTATTTCAGTGACTACTAACACTACTTTACCTGTAGATGAAACATCTATGTATCTCCTGTAAATACAGCAGTGAATTTGAACACAGACACGTGAAACACTGGAACTCTAGTAACTCTAGCACCCTTCTTATATGAAACCCGCATACAACGAATAACTAAAAGAGTTATATAACAATGCATTTAGCAATGTGATAAAAGTATATACTCGTGAGTATAAAGTGATTTTACTGTTCTGTACAGAGGGAAACAAACAGTAAACAGAACATTCTTTTATTCATTTTGTGATGCTAAGCAGATGCAGTACAAGTACATTACTGTATCTCAAAACTGAGTCCTATATCAATGACTACTAACACTGCTTTCCCTGTAGAGCAAACAGCTATATAACTCTTTTATATAGTGTGGTGAATTTGAAAACAGACACCTGAAACTCGTGAACTCCAATAACGTAAACACTTCTTATACAAAACCCACATGCAACAAATAAGAAAAACACTTAAGTAACAATGCATTTAGCAGTGTGTTAAAAATATACTCATGAGTATGAATTGAGTTTTACTATTATTTTGCAAAGAAAAACAGGCAGTTGTAGATAGAAATTCTTTTACTCAATTAGTGATTCTAAGCAGATGCTGTAAAAGGACTTTACTCTATCTCAAAACTGAGTACTATTTCAATGACTAGTAACACTGCTTTCCCTGTAGAGCAAACAACTAAGTAACTCTTAAATAGTGCAGTGAAATTGAAAAAAACACTTGAAACTTGTGAACTCCAATAACTTAAACACTTCTTATACAAAACCCGCATGCAACAAATAAGGAAAAAACATATACCAATGCATTTAGCAATGTATTAAAAACATACTAATGAGTAGAAATTGAGTTTTACTATTATTTTAAAGAAAAAAACAGACAGTTATTAGATAAAACATGCTTTTATTTTTTTGTGATGCTAAGCAGATGCAGTACAAATACTTTACTGTATCTCAAAACTGAGTCCTATTTCAATGACTACTAACACTGCTTTAGCTGTAGAGCAAACAGCTATGTAACTCTTTTAAATAGAGCAGTGAATTTGAAAACTGACACATGAAACACATGAACTCCAATAACTTAAACACTTCTTATACAAAACCCGCTAGCAATGAAGAAGTAAAAGAGTTATATAACAATGCATTTAGCAATGTGATGAAAGTATATACTCATGAGTATGAATTGATTTCACAGTTCTGTACAGAGGAAAGCAAACAGTTAGTAGACAGAACATTCTTTTATTCATTTTGTGCTGCTAAGCAGATGCAGTACAAGTACATAACTGTATCTCAAAACTGAGTTTTATATCAATGTCTTCTAACACTGCTTTCCCTGTAGAGCTTACAGTATGTAACTTTTTGAAATAGTGCAGTGAAATTGAAAAAAACACTTGAAACTTGTGAACTCCAATAACGTACACACTACTTATACAAAACCCGCATGAAACAAATAAGGAAAAGACATATACCAATGCATTTACCAATGTATTGAAAACATATTAATGAGCACGAATTGTGTTTTACTATTATTTTACAGAGGAAAACAGACAGTTATTAGATAAAACATACTTTCATTTTTTTTGTGATGCTAAGCAGATGCAGTACAAATACTTTACTGTATCTCAAACTGAGTTCTATTTCAATGACTACTAACACTGCTTTAGCTGTAGAGGAAACAGCTATGTAACTGTTGTAAATAGAGCAGTTAATTTGAAAACAGACACGTGAAACACATGAACTCCAATAACTTAAACACTTCTTATACAAAACCCGCATGCAACGAATAAGTAAAAGAATTATATAACAATGCATTTAGCAATGTGTTGAAAGTATATACTCATGAGTTTCAATTGATTTCACTGTTCTGTACAGACGGAAACAAACAGTAGACAGAACATTCTTTTATTCATTTTGTGATGCTAAGTAGATGCAGTACAAGTACATTACTGTATCTCAAAACTGAGTCCTATATCAATGACTACTAACACTGCTTTTTCTGTAGAGCAAACAGCTATGTAACTCTTTTAAATAGTGCGGTGAATTTGAAAGCACACTCGTGAAACTTGTGAACTCCAATAACTTAAACACTTCTTATACAAAACCCGCATGCAACAAATAAGAAAAATACTTAAGTAACAATGCATTTAGCAGTGTGTTAAAAACATATTCATGAGTAAGAATTGAGTTTTACTATTATTTTGCAAAGAAAAAGAGACAGTTAGTAGATAGAACATTCTTTTATTCATTTAGTGATTCTAAGCAGATTCAGTAAAAGGACTTTACTGTATCTCAAAATTGAGTACTATTTCAATGACTAGTAACACTGCTTTACCTCTAGAACAAACAGCAATGTAACTCCTGTAAACACAGCAGTGATTGTGAATAAAGACACTTGAACACAAGAACTTTCCTAACTCTAGAACCCTAGTTATAAGAAACCTGCATACAACGAATAACTAAAAATATTCTATAATAATGCATTTAGGAATGTGTTAAAAATATATATTCATAAGTATGAATTGATTCTTCTATTTTTTAGAGGAAAAGAGATAGTAGATACAAGATTCTTTCATTTTTTGTGATGCTAAGCAGATGCAGTACAAGTACTTTACTGTATCACAAAATTTTGTCCGATTTCAATGACTTAATAACACTGCTTTAAGGGTGGAAAAACAGCTATGTAAATCCTGTAAATACAGCAGTGAATGTGAACAGACACTTGAAACACAAGAACTCTACTAACTCTAGAACCCTTCTTATAAGAATCCCGCATACAACAAATAACTAAAAGAGTTATATAAGAATGCATTTAGCAATGTGTTAAAACTATATATTCATAAGTATGAATTGATTGTATTTTGTACAGAGGAAAACAGACAGTTATTAGATACAACATTCTTTGATTCTTTTTGCGATGCTAAGCAGAAGCAGAACAAGGACATTGCTGTATCTCTAAACTGAGTCCTATTTCAGTGACTACTGACACTGCTTTACCCATAGATGAAACAGCTATATATCTCCTGTAAATAGATCAGTATATTTGAACACAGACACATGAAACATTAAAACTCTCTAGTAACTCTAACACCCTTCTTATATGAAACCCGCATGCAATGAATAACTAACTCTTTTAAATAGTGCAGTTAATTTGAAAACAAACACGTGAAACTCATGAACTCCAATAACTTAAACACTTCTTATACAAAACCCGCATGCAACAAAAAAAAGACTTATATAACAATGCATTTAGCAATGTGTTAAAAATATATTCATGAGTATGAATTGATTTTACTATTATGTATAGAGGAAAACAGTAGATAGAACATACTTTCATTCTTTTTGCGATGCTAAGCAGATGCAGTACAAGTACATTACTGTATCTTAAAACTGAGTCCTATTCCAATGACTCTTAACACTGCTTTACCTGTAGAAGAAACAGCTATGTAACTCCTGTAATACAGCAGTGAATTTGAACACAGACACAAGAAACACAAGAATGCCAATAACTTATACACTTCTTAAACAAAAGCCGCACACATAGAATAAGTAAAAGTCATATAACAATGCATTGAGCAATGTGATAAAAATATATATTCATGAGTATGAATTGATTTTACTATATTGTACAGAGGAAAACACACAGTTAGTAGATAGAACATTCTTTTATTTATTTTGTGATGCCAAACAAAAGCAGTACAAGTACATTACTGTATCTCTAAACTGAGTCCTATTTCAGTGACTACTAACACTGCTTTACCTGTAGATGAAACAGTACGTACCTCCTGTAAATACAGCAGTGAATTTGAACACAGAAAAGTGCAACACTGGAACTCTAGTAACTCTAGCACCCTTCTTATATGAAACCCGCATACAACGAATAACTAAAAGAGTTATGTAACAATGCATTTAGCAATGTGTTAAAAATATATATTCATGAGTATGAATTGATTTTACTGTTCTGTACAGAGGGAAGCAAACAGTTAGTAGACAGAACATTCTTTTATTCATTTTGTGCTGCTAAGCAGATGCAGTACAAGTACATTACTGTATCTCAAAACTGAGTTTTATATCAATGTCTTCTAACACTGCTTTCCCTGTAGAGCTTACAGTATGTAACTCTTTGAAATAGTGCAGTGAAATTGAAAAAAACACTTGAAACTTGTGAACTCCAATAATGTACACACTACTTATACAAAACCCGCATGAAACAAATAAGGAAAAGACATATACCAATGCATTTACCAATGTGTTGAAAACATATTAATGAGCACGAATTGTGTTTTACTATTATTTTACAGAGGAATACAGACAGTTATTAGATAAAACATACTTTCATTTTTTTTGTGATGCTAAGCAGATGCAGTACAAATACTTTACTGTATTTCAAAATGAGTTCTATTTCAATGACTACTAACACTGCTTTACCTGTAGAGCAAACAGCTATGTTACTCTTTTAAATAGAGCAGTGAATTTGAAAACAGACACGTGAAACACATGAACTCCAATAATTTAAACACTTCTTATACAAAACCCGCATGCAACGAATAAGTAAAAGAGTTATATAACAATGCATTTAGCAATGTGATAAAAATATATATTCATGAGTATGAATTGATTTTACTGTTCTGTACAGAGGGAAACAAACAGTAGACAGAACATTCTTTTATTCATTTTGTGATGCTAAGCAGATGCAGTACAAGTACATTACTGTATCTCAAAACTGAGTCCTATTTCAATGACTACTAACACTGCTTTCCCTGTAGAGCAAACAGCTATATAACAGAGGAAAACAGACAGTTATTAGATACAACATTCTTTTTTCGATGCTAAGCAGATGCAGTACAAGTACATTACTGTATCTCTAACTGAGTATTTTAGTGACTACTAACACTGCTTTACCTGTAGATGAAAGAGCTATGTATCTTCTGTAAATACAGCAGTAAATTTAAACACAGACACGTGAAACACTAGAACTCTAGTAACTAGCACCCTTTTTTTAAGAAACCCGCATACAATGAAAAACTAAAAGAGTTATGTAACAATGCATTTAGCAATGTGTTAAAAATATATTCATGAGTATGAATTGATTTTACTATTGTGTACAGAGGAAAACAGACAGTTATTAGATAGAACATTCTTTTATTCATTTTGTGATGCTAAGCAGATGCAGTACAAGTACATTACTGTATCTTAAAACTGAGTCCTATTTCAATGTCTACTAACACTGCTTTCCCTGTAGAGCAAACAGCTATGTAACTCTTATAAAAATGCAGTGAAATTCAAAAAAAACACGTGAAACTTTTGAACTCCTATAACTTAAACACTTCTTATACAAAACCCGCATGCAACGAATAAGTAAAAGTGTTATATAACAATGCATTTAGAAATGTGATTAAAGTATATACTCATGAGTATGAATTGATTTTACTATTTTGTACTGAGGAAAACACAGTTAGTAGATAGAACATTCTTTTAATCATTTTCTGATGCCAAGCAGATGCAGTACAAGTACATTACTGTATCTAAAAACTGAGACCTATTTCAATGACTACTAGCACTGCTTTCACTGTAGAGCAAACAGCTATGTAACTCTTTTAAATAGTGCAGTACATTTGAAAACACACACGTGAAACTCATGAACTCCAATAACATAAACACTTTATACAAAGTGCTCATGCAACGAATATGTAAAAGCGTTATAAACAATATATTTAGCAATGTGTTAAAAATATATATTCATGAGTATGAATTCATTGTACTATTTTTTGCAGAGGAAAAGAGTCAGTAGATACAAGATTCTTTCATTTTTTTTGTGATGCTAAGCAGATGCAGTACAAGTACTTTACTATCTAAAAATTGAGTCCTATTTCAATGACTACTAACACTGCTTTACCTGTAGAACAAACAGCTATGTTACTCCTATAAATACAGCAGTGAATGTGAACAGAGATACGTGAAACACAAGAACTCTACTAACTCTAGAACCCTTCTTATAAGAAACCCGCATACAATGAATAACTAAAAGAGTTATATATTATTGCATTTAGGAATGTGTTAAAAATATATATTCATAAGTATGAATTGATTCTACTATTTTCTACAGTGGAAATCAGACAGTAGATACAACATTCTTTTATTCATTTCTTGATGCTAAGCAGATGCAGTACAAGTACTTTACTCTATCTCAAAACTGAGTCCTGTATCAATGACTACTAGCACTGCTTTCCTTGTAGAACAAACATCTATGTAACTCTTTTAAATGGTGCAGTGAATTTGAAAACAAATACGTGAAACTTGTGAACTTCAATAACTTAAACACTTCTTATACAAAACCTGCATGCAACAAATAAGGAAAAGACTTATATATTAATGCATTTAGCAATGTGTTAATAAAATATATTCAAGATTATGAATTGGTTTTACTATTTTTTACAGAGGAAAAGAGACAGTTATTAGATACAACATTCTTTCATTCTTTTTGCGACACTAAGCAGATATAGTACAAGTACATTACTGTATGTCAAAACTGAGTCCTATTTCAGTGATACTAACACTGCTTTACCTGTGAAGCAAACAGCTATGTAATTTCTGTAAATACTCTAGTGAATTTTAACACAGACAGGTGATACACAAAAACTCTAGTTACTGTAGAACCCTTCTTAAACAAAACCAGCATTCAACAAATAACTAATTCCTTCATTTTGTGTTGCTAAGCAGAAGCAGTACAGGTACACTGCTTTACCTGTAGAACAAACAGATATGTAACTCTTTTATTACAGCAGTGAATTTGAAACCAGACACGGGTAACACATGAACTGCAATAACTTAAAACTCATATGAAACCCTCATGCAATGAATTATGAAAGGTGTTGAGAAAAATATATTTTAATAAGTATGAATTGAGTTTTACTTGTTTTTTTAGTTAAGGAATCTAAATGTTATTTGAAACATTGTTCATCATTCACTTTGATAGCTAAGGAGTAGTACAGGTACATTATTTTGTAACAAAACTGAGTCCTATTTCAATGACTAACAATGCTTTCACTGTATAGCAAACAGCTATGTGACTCTTGTAAGTACTACAGTGCATTTGAACACAAACATGTGAAAAACAAGAACTCTAGGAACTCTAGAACCCTTCTTATATGAAACCTGCATACAAGGCATAACTAAAAGAGTTATATAACAATGTGTTATATAGCAATGTGTTAAAATATATATTCATGAATATGAATTGATTTTTACTAATTTTTTCCAGAGGAAAACGGACAGTTAGTAGACATAACTTTCTTTAATTACTTTTGTGATGCTAAGCAGATGCAGTACAAGTACTTTACTGTATCTCAAACCTGAGTCCTATTTCAATGACTATTAACACTGCTTTACCTGTAGAAGAAACAGCTATGTAACTCCATTAAATACAGCAGTGAATTTGAAACCAGACACATGTAACACATGAAGTACAAAAACTGAAAACTCATCTTATACAAAACCCTCATGCAAAGAATAACTAAATAAATTATATAATAATGCATTGAGAAATGTGTGAAAAATATATGTTCATATGTATGAATTGTTTACTAGTTTTTAAAGGAAGAAATCGAACAGTTATTAGAAACAAAACTCTTTCATTCATTTTTTGATTCTAAGCATAATCAGTACAAGTACATTACTATGTTACAAAACTGGGTTCTATTCTAATTTTTAACATTGCTTTTTCTGAAAAGCAAACAGCTGTTTAATTCTTGTAAATAATTCAGTAAATTTGAAACCATATACTCTAGAGAAACTATATCAGATACCTTGAAACACTTGTTAGCAGTGACCCACGTGCAAAGAATTAGTAAATGAATTGTTTAACATTGGATTATGAAAGGTGTTGAGAAAAATATATTTTAATAAGTATGAATTGAGTTGTAGTCGTTTTTTAGCTAAGGAATCAGAAAGTTATTTGAAACATTATTCTTCATTCATTTTGATAGCTAAGGAGAAACAGTACAGGTACAGTATTGTGTAATAAAACTGAGTCCTATTTCAAATACTAACACTGCTTTACCTGTAGAGCACACAGCTATGTACCTCCTTTAAATATTGCAGAAAACTTGAAAACAGACACGTAAAACACAAGAACTCTAGTAACTCTAGAACCCTTCTTATACAAAACCCAAATACAAGGAGTAACTAAAAGCGTTATATAACAATGCATTTAGCAATGTGTTAAAAATATATATTCATAAGTATGAATTGATTTTTTCTAATTTTTTAAAGAGGAAAACAGACAATCAGTAGATACAACATTCTTTCATACATTTTGCAATGCTAAGCAAATGCAGTACAAGTACATCACTGTATATCAAAACTGAGTACTATTTAAATTACTAACGGTGCTTTACCTGTAGAGAAATAAGCTATGTCTCTCTTTAATACTGCAGTGAATTTGATACGGGAAACGTGTAACATAAGACGTTGAATAACTTAAAACTCTTTTTATCCAAAACCCAAAGGTAAAGAATAACTAAATGAACAATATAATATTGAATTGAGAAATGATTTAAAAATATATCTTTGTACGTATGAATTGATTTTTACTAGTTTATAAAGAAAGAAAAGAAACAGTTATTAGAATAAAAAATTCTTTTTGTGAGTCAAAGCAGAGGCACTACAGATAAAACATGTAAAAAAATGAGTTCTATTCTAATTTTTAACATTTCTTTATCTGAGAGGCAAACAGCTGTTTAACTCATGTAAATAATTCAGTAAATGTGAAACCATCCAACTTTAGCAAAACTATTTTAGATACCTTGGAATCAACGTTTAAAGACAATGCCCTCTAGCAAAAAATTCGTTTGGAAATCTAATAACGTGATTCCCAACAAGCACGTGAGGTGACAACAGAAAACATTATTATATGTTCTAAGGAAGAAGTACCAGCCAACTTCAGAGGACTGAAATGATACCAAGTATATCTCTTGCTTTCACTACAATTAACATAGAAAGAAATACCATGCAGAAAATAAAAATTCCTTACATTTACAAGTTATAAAAGTTTCTTTTAGATAGACTTGGATTTAACATTGATAGACAATGCACAACACCCAACTGATGTATTTTTCTAGGTGAACTGATCTGAGCTGTTATTCTCAAGGTGCACACAAGGAGGCAGCAGGGAAGCACACTTGAAAAACATTTTCCACAGATAATCCTGTATGTTCTTTCAAGCAAGTTTCAACTACCTCAAACCTTTGAAATGATATAAAGCATGTTTCTTGTTGTCATTACACTTAAAATAGTAAACAGTAATAGAAACTATCTAAAAATCCCTTTTCTGAACATAAGGAAATTCACTCCTAAATTACCCCCTCCCCTCAAAATCACAATTCAAGTTTCAAAATACTTTAAAATTAATGGAAATAAATCCTAGATAAGGAAACATATAAAAATATATTGTGATGAATATATTTTAGGGCAAGAAAACCTTAAAATACACAGCCATTCCACCCATAGTAAGAACCAGGATACAAAATAAAATCCAGAGAAATTAAAAGAAAAAAATCTTCAAAGCCTGACCTGGTAATGGCTTATTGGTTAAAGAATTTGCCGGGAATGAGGTGGACACAGGTTTGGGAATCCAAGGGCCACAGCTTGAGCATAGGCTCATGTGGTTTGAGCAAAGCTCACCAGCTTGAGCCTAACATCACTGGCTTGAGCAAGCGGTCTCTTGATCAGATGTAGCCTCCTGGTCAAGGCACATATGAGACAGGAGTCAATGAACACATAACGGGTCACAACAAAAAACGGATGATTGATCTGTGACCTGTCACATAATATAAACTCTCTCAATTTCAGTCTGATGTGTCTATTTCTATCCCTCTCCCTGTCTCTCTCCTGTCTCTGTAAAAAAATAATAAAACATGGAATGTTCACAGAAACATTTGGAGGGTGTATACCATATTTCTCCATGTAGAAGACTCATTTTTCTTTTGAAAAAATGTGGGTTAGAAACCTGGTTGCGTCTTCATAGAGTGGTTGTAGTATTTTATTTTTCTTGCATTACCTGTTTATACACAATTGTTATGATTTTCTCAAAATTTGTGCCTCAAAATTTAGGTGAATCTTATATAGGTAGGCTTCTTATTCATAGGGCAATATGGTAGTTTACAACCTTCCACTTGGGGTGAGATTTTGAAAAACATAACTCATTCTTCTATGCAATTTAAGCTGCAAAAACCACAACAAAAATGCCATTGTTATTTTTTTTTATTTATGTCTTCATGTTAGAGGCAGGATAAAGGGCAGAAATGAGAGGCAGATTGTCAGAAACATCAATCTGTTCCTGTATGTGCCTTGACCCAGGAGCAAACCTATGACATTATCATATGGGTGTGATGCTTTAACTACTGAGCTCTCTGCTGAGAGCAAGACATTGTCTTTGGGGAAAGAAATTACTAGAGAAAACCAGAGGTAATTAAAAAATAAAGTGATAATCTAGTCTGCTGTGGTTACAATACCAGAAGTATTTTTTTGGCTCTTGACATTCAGGGGCATGAACACTATTTTTAATTGTTTAACACAAAGTGACCCCTTTCCTAACATGCAATTTCTCTTGTGCCATGGCAGCAGTGGCGACTGAGAGCCCTCCGAAGCATTGGACATCAAAATTTACCTGAGCATTGGTCACCACATAAAAGCAAGGATGTTTTTGCTCACAGAACACCTCCCAGGATCTTTGTTTCATAACTTCTATATTTTCTCAATTTTATACCTGGGAACATGCATTGCTGGTCAACCAAGGCTTATTTCTCAGCTCTGTCTTCTGAGAAAATTAAATACTGAACCTCGCCACAATAAATAAATAAACTGACAACAAAGATATTGCATTACCAAATTCAGTGCTTGTTACAACTTATGATGATGATGATGATTATTATTATTATTTTGAAAGAGGCAGAGATAGACAGGGACACACAGATAGGAATGGAGAGAGATGAGAAGCACCAATCATCAGTTTCTCATTGTTCATTGCGGCTTCTTAGTTGTTCATTGACTGCTTTCTCACATGTGCCTTGACCGCGGACTTCAGCAGACCGAGTAACCCCCTGCTGGAGCCAGCATCCTTGGGTCTAAGCTGGTGAGCTTTTTGCGCAAGCCAGATGAGCCCGCGCTCAAGCTGACGACATCGGGGTCGCGAACCTGGGTCCTTCCGTATCCCAGTCCGAAACTCTATCCAATGCAACACCACCTGGTCAGGCACACCTTATGATTATTTTATTTAAGTATATAATTGTTTCTGTCTACCCCATGACACTGTCGTATTCATAAGGAGAGAAAGTGCGTCTGTCTCATTCATTATAGGCAACCAGTGTCGAGCAGAGTGCCTGGCACATAATAGAAATACAATAAGTGTTACCTGAATGAATGAATGAATAAATAGTCATTTGCATACATACACAGATATGCACAAATGACAGACCGTGTTGACAGAGAGATATGCAATGTGCAATGCCATCTATACACACAGATGTACATACACCCAAAGTACCTGTGTATATATGTCTAGAGAAAAATATAATAGGTACACAAGGTATATAAAAATTAAATGTCCTAATATTAACAGTAAATATATCTGTATGAAAATTTGGTTTTGTTGTTTTTGAGATCATTTTTCTAGCACTTCTGCAGTAAGAATACGTTTTTTATAATAAAATAGATGTTAAAATTCAACATACTTGTCAAATCAAAGCACATCCTATTTGCAATGCATGAAGTAGATATAAAGAAAATTCAAGTCCTGGCTGGCTCAATGGTAAATGGTCAGCCTAGCGTGCGGAGGACCCAGGTTCGATTGCTGGCCAGAGCACCCAGGAGAAGCGCCCATTTACTTATCTCCACTCTGGCATGCTTTCCTCTCTGTCTCACAATTCCCCTCCCTCAGCCAAAGCTCCATTGAAGCCAGGATTCCCCTGAAGCTGGGGATGGCTCTGTGGCCTCTGCCTCAGGTGCTAGAGTGGCTCAGGTTACAACATGGCCATGCCCAGTATGGGCAGGGCATTGCCCCCTGGACGCAGAGAATCGCCCCTGTAGGGCGTGCCGGGTGGATCCTGGTCAGGCACATGCGGGAGTCTGTCTGACTGTCTCTCACTGTTTCCTGCTTCAGAAAAGTGGGGGAAAAAAAAGAAATTCAAGAAACAGAAGTTAAAAGCGTAGAATGGGTGTTCATTGAGTGCAAAGACTTGAGTTCCTAGCACAGTGGCTGGTATATGATGGGCACTTTCAAATGTTGTTTGAAAGCATGTCTGAAAGGAAAGAAGGAAATCAAGATGAAGCGAGGGATATTCAGAAAACAAACAACTAGAGATACACAAAATCTTTACAGAAATAACAAATTGAAATCAATGTTTAAAGACAATGCTCTCTAGCAAAATATTTATTTGGACCTGTACTGATGTGTGATTCCCAAGATGCACATGTGGTGGCAACAGAGAAGCACATGGAACAGAGAACATTATTGTATGTTCTATGGAGCAAGTTCCAGCCAACTTCAGAGGATTGAAATGATACCAAGTATATCTCTTGCTTTCACTACAATTAACGTTGAAAGAAGCAGCACGCAGTAACTAGAAATTTCTTATTTTTACAAGTTATCAAAGTTTCTTTTAGATAGACTTTGATTTAATATTGATAGATAATGAACAACACCCAACTGATGTATTTTTCTAGGTGAACTGATCTGAGATGTTATTCTCAAGGTGCACACGAGGAGGCAGCAGGGAAGTGCACTTGGAAAACATTTACCACAGATAATCCTGTATGTTCTTTCAAGCAAGTTTCAACTACCTCAAACCTTTGAAATGATATAAAGCATGTTTCTTGTTGTCATTACACTTAAAATAGTAAACAGTAATAGAAACTATCTAAAAATCCCTTTTCTGAATGTAAGGAAATTAACTCCTAAATTTTCCCTTCCCCTCAAAATCACAATTGAAGTTTCAAAAAACCTTAAAATTAATGGAAATAAAAACTAGATAAGGAGACCTATAGAAAAAGATAGTGATGAATATATCTTAGGGCAAGAAATATTAAAATACACAGCCTTTTCACCCATAGTAAGAACCAGGATACAAAATAAAATCCAGAGAAATTAAAGAATACAATATTCAAAGCCTGAGCAGGTAATGGCTTATTGGTTAAAGAATTTGCCGGGAATGAGGAGGACACAGGTTTGGGATCCCAAGGGCCACAGCTTGAGCATAGGCTCATGTTGTTTCAGCAAAGCTCACCTCCTTGAGCCTAACATCACTGGCTTAAGCAAGCGGTTCTCGATCAGCTGTAGCCTCCTGGTCAAGGCATATATGAGACAGGAGTCAATGAACACATAACGGGTCACAACAAAAAACAGATGATTGATCTGTGACCTGTCACATAATATAAGCTTTCTCAATTTCTGTCCGATGTGTCAATTTCTGTACCTCTCCCTGACTCTCTCCTTGTCTCTGTAAAAAAATAAGAAAACATGGAATGTTCACAGAAACATTTGGAGGGTGTATACCATATTTCTACATGTAGAAGACTCATTTTTCTTTTTAAAAAATGTGGGTTAGAAACCTGGTTGCATCTTAATAGAGTGGTTGTAGTATTTTATTTTCCTTGCATTACCTGTTTATTCACAATTGTTATGATTTTCTCAAAATTTGTGCCTCAAAATGAAGGTGAATCATATATAGGTAGGCTTCTTATTCATAGGGCAATATGGTAGTTTACAACCTTTCACTTGGGGTGAGATTTTGAAAAACATAACTCATTCTTCTATGCAATTTAAGCTGCAAAAACCACAACAAAAATGCCATTGTTATTTTTTTTTCTTTATGTCTTCATGTTAGAGGCAGGATAAAGGGCAGAAATGAGAGGCAGATTGTCAGAAACATCAATGTGTTCCTGTATGTGCCTTGACCCAGGAGCAAACCTATGACATTATCGTATAATTGTGATGCTTCAACTACTGACCTCTCTGCTGAGAGCAAGACACTGTCTTTGGGGAAAAAATTTACTAGAGAAAACCAGAGGTAATTAAAAAATAAAGTATAATCTAGTCTGCTGTGGTTACAATACCAGAAGTATTTTTTTGGCTCTAGACATTCGGGGGCATGAACACTATTTCTAATTTTTTAACACAAAGTGACCCCTTTCCTAACATGTAATTTCTCTTGTGCCATGGCAGCATTGGAGACGGAGAGCCCTCCGAATCATTGGACATCAAAATTTACCGGAGCTTTGGTCACCACATAAAAGCAAGAATCTTTTTGCTCACAGAACACCTCCCAGGACCTTTGTTTCATAACTTCTATATTTTCTCAATTTTATACCTGGGAACATGCATTGCTGGTAAACCAAGGCTTATTTCTCAGCTCGGTCTTCTGAGAAACTTAAATACTGAACCTTGCCATAATAAATAAATAAACTGACAACAAAGATATTGCATTACCAAATTCAGTGCTTGTTACAACTTATTATTATTATTATTATTATTATTATTATTATTATTTTACAGAGGCAGAGATAGACAGGGACACACAGATAGGAATGGAGAGAGATGAGAAGCACCAATCATCAGTTTCTCGTTGTTCATTGCGACTTCTTAGTTGTTCATTGACTGCTTTCTCACATGTGCCTTGACCGCGGATTTCAGCAGACCGAGTAACCCCCTGCTGGAGCCAGCATCCTTGGGTCTAAGCTGGTGAGCTATTTGCTCAAGCCAGATGAGCACGCGCTAAAGCTGGCGACATCTGGGTCGCGAACCTGGGTCGTTCCGTATCCAAGTCCGAAACTCTATCCACTGCAACACCACCTGGTCAGGCACACCTTATGATTATTTTATTTAAGTATATAATTTTTTCTGTCTACCCCATGACACTTTAGTATGCAAAAGGAGAGAAAGTGATTCTGTCTCATTCATTATAGGCAACCAGTGTCGAGCAGAGTGCCTGGCACATAATAGAAATACAATAAGTGTTACCTGAATGAATGAATGAATAAATAGTCATTTGCATACATACACAGATATGCACAAATGAAAGACAGTGTTGACACAGAGAGATATGCTATGTGCAATGCCATCTATACACACAGATGTACATACACCCAAAGTACCTGAGTATATATGTCTAGAGAAAAATATAATAGGTACAGAAAGAATATTGAAATTAAATGTCCTAATATTAACAGTAGATATATCTGTATGAAATTTTGGTTTTGTTGTTTTTGAGATCATTTTTCTTGCACTTCTGCAATAAGAATACGTTTTTTATAATAAAATAGCTGATAAAATTTAACATACTTGTCAAATCAAAGCACATCCTATTTGCAATGCATGAAGTAGATATAAAAGAAATTCAAGCCCTGGCTGGTTGGCTCAATGGTACATGGTTGGCCTAGCGTGCGGAGGACCCAGGTTCGATTCCTGGCCAGGGCACACAGGAGAAGCACCCATTTGCTTCACCACCCCTTCGCCACGCTTTCCTCTCTGTCTCACACTTCCCCTCCCACAACCAAAGCTCCATTGGAGCTAGGGTTCCCATGGCGCTGGGGATGGCTCTGTTGGCTCTGCCTCAGGTGCTAGAATGGCTCAGGTTACAACATGTTGATGCCCAGGATGGGCAGGGCATTGCCCCCTGGATGCAGAAAATCGCCCCTGTTGGGAGTGCCAGGTGGATCCCGGTCAGGCACATGCGGGAGTCTGTCTGACTCTCTCTCTCTGTTTCCTGCTTCAGAAAAGTGGGGGAAAAAAAAGAAATTCAAGAAACAGAAGTTAAAAGCATAAAATGGGTGTTCATTGAGTCTAAAGACTTGAGTTCCTAGCACAGTGGCTGGTATATGATGGGCACTTTCAAATGTTGTTTGAAAGCATGGCTGAAAGGAATGAAAAAAATCAATATGAACCGAGGGATTTTCAGAAAACAAACAACTAGAGATACACAAAATCTTTACAGAAATAACAAATTGAAATCAACGTTTAAAGACAATGCTCTCTAGCAAACTATTTATTTGGACCTGTACTGATGTATGATTCCCAAGATGCACATGTGGTGGTAACAGAGAAGCACATGTAACAGAGAACATTATTGTATGTTCTATGGAGCAAGTTCCAGCCAACTTCAGAGGATTGAAATGATACCAAGTATATCTCTTGCTTTCACTACAATGACCGTTGAAAGAAGTAGCACGCAGTAACTAGAAATTCCTTATTTTTACAAGTTATCAAAGTTTCTTTTAGATAGACTTTGATTTAATATTGACAGATAATAAACAACACCCAACTGATGTATTTTTCTAGGTGAACTGATCTGAGCTGTTATTCTCAAGGTGCACACGAGGAGGCAGCAGGGAAGTGCACTTGGAAAACATTGACCACAGATAATCCTGTATGTTCTTTCAAGCAAGTTTCAACTACCTCAAACCTTTGAAATGATATAAAGCATGTTTCTTGTTGTCATTACACTTAAAATAGTAAACAGTAATAGAAACTATCTAAAAATCCCTTTTCTGAACGTAAGGAAATTAACTCTTAAATTTTCCGTTCCCCTCAAAATCACAATTCAAGTTTCAAAATACCTTAAAATTAATGGAAATAAAAACTAGATAAGGAAACCTATAGAAAAATAGAGTGATGAATATATTTAAGGGCAAGAAAATCTTAAAATACACAGCCTTTTCACCCATAGTAAGAACCAGGATACAAAATAAAATCCAGAGAAATTAAAAGAAAAAAAATATTCAAAGCCTGAGCAGGTAATGGCTTATTGGTTAAAGAATTTTCCGGGAATGAGGAGGACACAGGTTTGGGATCCCAAGGGCCACAGCTTGAGCATAGGCTCATGTGGTTTGAGCAAAGCTCACCTGCTTGAGCCTAACATCACTGGCTTGAGCAAGCGGTCTCTCGATCAGCTGTAGCATCCTGGTCAAGGCATATATGAGACAGGAGTCAATGAACACATAACGGGTCACAACAAAAAACGGATGATTGATCTGTGACCTGTCACATAATATAAGCTCTCTCAATTTCTGTCTGATGTGTCAATTTCTATATCTCTCCCTGACTCTCTCCCTGTCTCTGTAAAAAAATAAGAAAACATGGAATGTTCACAGAAACATTTGGAGGGTGTATACCATATTTCTCCATGTAGAAGACTCATCCCTTTTTAAAAAATATGTGGGTTAGAAACCTGGTTGCATCTTAATAGAGTGGTTGTAGTATTTTATTTTTCTTGCATTACCTGTTTATTCACAATTGTTATGATTTTCTCAAAATTTGTGCCTCAAAATGAAGGTGAATCTTATATAGGTAGGCTTCTTATTCATAGGGCAATATGGTAGTTTACAACCTTCCACTAGGGGTGAGATTTTGAAAAACATAACTCATTCTTCTATTCAATTTAAGCTGCAAAAACCACAACAAAAAAGCCATTGTTGATTTTTTATTTATGTCTTCATGTTAGAGGCAGGATAAAGGGCAGAAATGAGAGGCAGATTGTCAGAAACATCAATGTGTTCCTGTATGTGCCTTGACCCAGGAGCAAACCTATGACATTAGCATATGGGTGTGATGCTTTAACTACTGAGCTCTCTGCTGAGAGCAAGACATTGTCTTTGGGGAAAAAATTTACTAGAGAATACCAGAGGTAATTAAAAAATAAAGTGATAATCTAGTCTGCTGTGGTTACAATACCAGAAGTATTTTTTTGGCTCTAGACATTCAGGGGCATAAACACTATTTCTAATTGTTTAACACAAAGTGACCCCTTTCCTCACATGCAATTTCTCTTGTGCCATGGCAGCAGTGGCGACTGAGAGCCCTCCGAAGCATTGGACATCAAAATTTATCTGAGCATTGGTCACCACATAAAAGCAAGGATGTTTTTGCTCACAGAACACCTCCCAGGACCTTTGTTTCATAACTTCTATATTTTCTCAATTTTATACCTGGGAACATGCATTGCTGGTCAACCAAGGCTTATTTCTCAGCTCTGTCTTATGAGAAACTTAAATACTGAACCTCGCCACAATAAATAAATAAACTGACAACAAAGATATTGCATTACCAAATTCAGTGCTTGTTACAACTTATGATTATTATTATTATTATTGTCATTATTATAACTATAATTATTATTTTAACAGAGGCAGAGATAGACAGGGACACACAGATAGGAATGGAGAGAGATGAGAAGCACCAATCATCAGTTTCTAGTTGTTCACTGAGGCTTCTTAGTTGTTCATTGATTGCTTTCTCACATGTGCCTTGACCGCGGACTTCAGCAGACTGAGTAACCCCTGCTGGAGCCAGCATCCTTGGGTCTAAGCTGGTGAGCTTTTTTCTCAAGCCAGATGAGCCCGCGCTCAAGCTGGCGACATCGGGGTCGCGAACCTGGGTCCTTCCGTATCCCAGTCCGAAACTCTATCCACTGCAACACCACCTGGTCAGGCACACCTTATGATTATTCAATTTAAGTATATAATTTTTTCTGTCTACCCCATGACACTGTCGTATTCATAAGGAGAGAAAGTGAGTCTGTCTTATTCATTATAGGCAAACAGTGTCGAGCAGAGTGCCTGGCACATAATAGAAATACAATACGTGTTACCTGAATGAATGAATGAATAAATAGTCATTTGCATACATACACAGATATGCACAAATGACAGACCGTGTTGACACAGAGAGATATGCAATGTGCAATCCCATCTATACACACAGATGTACATACACCCAAAGTACCTGAGTATATATGTCTAGAGAAAAATATAATAGGTACACAAAGAATATTGAAATTAAATGTCCTCATATTAAAAGTAGATATATCTGTATGAAAATTTGGTTTTGTTGTTTTTGAGATCATTTTTCTTGCACTTCTGCAATAAGAATACGTTTTTTAAAATAAAATAGCTGTTAAAATTCAACATACTTGTCAAATCAAAGCATATCCTATTTGCAATGCATGAAGTAGATATAAAAGTAATTCAAGCCCTGGCCGGTTGGCTCAATCGTGCATGGTAGGCCTAGCGTGCTGAGGATCCAGGTACGATTCCTGGCCAGAGCACATGGAGAAAAGCCCATTTGCTTCTCTGCACTTCGCCGAGCTTTCCTCTGTCTCACAATTCCCCTCCCGCAACCAAAGCTCCATTGGAGCGAGGATTCCCCTGGCGCTGGGGATGGCTCTGTGGCCTCTGCCTCAGGCGCTAGAATGGCTCAGGTTCCAACATGTGGATGCCCAGGATGGGCAGGGCATTGCGCCCTGGATGCAGAAAATCACCCCTGTTGGGAGTGCCGGGTGGATCCCGGTCAGGCACATGTGGGAGTCTGTCTGACTCTCTCTCACTGTTTCCTGCTTCAGAAAAGTGGGGGAAAAAAAAAGAAATTCAAGAAACAGAATTAAAAGCATAGAATGGGTTTTCATTGAGTGTAAAGACTTGACTTCCTAGCACAGTGGCTGGTATATGATGGTCACTTTCAAATGTTGTTTGAAAGCATGGCTGAAAGGAAAGAAGGAAATCAAGATGAAGCGAGGGATATTCAGAAAACAAACAAGTAGAGATACACAAAATCATTACAGAAATAACAAATTGAAATCAAAGTTTAAAGACAATGCTCTCTAGCAAAATATTTATTTGGACCTGTACTGATGTGTGATTCCCAAGATGCACATGTGGTGGCAACAGAGAAGCACATGTAACAGAGAACATTATTGTATGTTCTATGGAGCAAGTTCCAGCCAACTTCAGAGGATTGAAATGATACCAAGTATATCTCTTGCTTTCACTACAATGAACATTGAAAGAAGTAGCACGCAGTAACTAGAAATTCCTTATTTTTACAAGAGATAAAAGATTCTTTTAGATAGACTTTGATTTAATATTGATAGATAATGCACGACACCCAACTGATGTATTTTTCTAGGTGAACTGATCTGAGATGTTATTCTCAAGGTGCACACGAGGAGGCAGCAGGGAAGTGCACTTGGAAAACATTTACCACAGATAATCCTGTATGTTCTTTCAAGCAAGTTTCAACTACCTCAAACCTTTGAAATGATATAAAGCATGTTTCTTGTTGTCATTACACTTAAAATAGTAAACAGTAATAGAAACTATCTAAAAATCCCTTTTCTGAACGTAAGGAAATTAACTCCTAAATTTTCCCTTCCCCTCAAAATCACAATTCAAGTTTCAAAATACCTTAAAATTAATGGAAATAAAAACTAGATAAGGAAACCTATAGAAAAATAGAGTGATGAATATATTTTAGGGCAAGAAAACCTTAAAATACACAGCCTTTTCACCCATAGTAAGAACCAGGATACAAAATAAAATCCAGAGAAATTAAAAGAAAAAAAATATTCAAAGCCTGAGCAGGTAATGGCTTATTGGTTAAAGAATTTTCCGGGAATGAGAAGGACATAGGTTTAGGATCCCAAGGGCCACAGCTTGAGCATAGGCTCATGTGATTTGAGCAAAGCTCACCTGCTTGAGCCTAACATCACTGGCTAGAGCAAGCGGTCTCTCCATCAACAGTAGACACCTGGTCAAGGCACATATGAAACAGGAATCAATGAACCCATAAGGCGTCACAACAAAAAACGGATGATTGATCTGTGACCTGGCACATAATATAAACTCTCTCAATTTCTGTCTGTGTGTACCTATCTATCCCTCTCCCTGACTCTCTCCCTGTCTCTGTAAAAAAAATAAGGAAACATGAAATGTTCACAGAAACATTTGGAGGGTGTATACCATATTTCTCCATGTAGAAGACTCATCCTTTTTTTAAAAAAAAATGTGGGTTAGAAACCTGGTTGCGTCTTAATAGAGTGGTTGTAGTATTTTATTTTTCTTGCATTACCTGTTTATTCACAATTGTTATGATTTTCTCAAAATTTGTGCCTCAAAATTAAGGTGAATCTTATATAGGTAGGCTTCTTATTCATAGGGCAATATGGTAATTTACAACCTTCGACTTGGGTGAGATTTTGAAAAACGTAACTCATTCTTCTATGCAATTTAAGCTGCAAAAACCACAACAAAAATGCCATTGTTGTTGGCGCCGTGAGCAGCGCGTCCGACAGCTCTCCCCTAAATCACAACAAATTTATCAACTAGAAACCGAAAAATTTATCCTCGGAGCATTCCGAAGTTCCACACAAACTGATAGCGAAAGGACTGTTATCACTTAAATCTGAGAGATGAGGATGTGGAAGAATCTACCACAGGGATGTTCTTTCAAACCGCAAGGAAGTGCACCTGTGGTGAGTCAGCCCATATACTTGGGAACCGCGAGGAGCTGCGAGTGGCCGACGCGAGCCGCCACCCGCGAGCCACTGCGAGCCCCCGCTGCCGCCGCGAGCGGAGCGGCTGCCGCGAACCGCCGCCGCGAGCGGCTGCCACACGTGCGCCCGGTTCGGTTGAGCACCACCGCTGACGTTCCCAGCGGCCCGCACACTGGAAGTGGGGGTAGCCGGCCACCGGTGCCCGGAGCGCCCCATTCGTGCGCGTGCCTTGGGCATTCCACGCGCCCAGGGCGCCCTGCTGGGCCGCACACCCAGGGGGCTCCATTATCCTGCGCCTGGTGCGGTCCAGCCGACAGCGGCGGGGCGAGCGGGAGAGGCTTGGGAGATTCTCTCCGTGGGCGGGGCACCTCACCCAGCCATTCAAGCTAACAATCAAGCATTGGGGGAGGGGCGCACGCAGGCAGCCTAAAATACCTTCGGAAGCACAGCTGCGACCCAATCACTGAAATTAGCTTAACCCATGAAATCTGCGCACCCTTGGTTTTAATTGATAAGATCTCTCTCAGTTCAGCGTTCCAAGACAAGAGGCGTGATATTTTTTTAGTGCCTCTCGCTAAAGGGGCAAGGGCAACTTCTGATTAATAGAGCCTCCATATTTAGGGATAAATGCTAACAAGAAGGACTTGGCAGATAATAAGGTCTATACTACACTAGTCGTAAGCAGAGACTAGTGCCTCTTCTTCCCTGCAAAAACAGGCTACAAAGTGTGGAAAGCCTGGGTTGAGAGGTCCAACTAAATGATAGGCACTGAACAGTCACCTTGACAACAATTGACTCCCACCCCCCGCCTGATTACACTGGAGGCCCTGACTCTCAGAGCCTTTCCCAAAGCCTTGCACTGAGTGGGGATAGAGTGGGGATTTCCCAGCTCTTTGAGCCTCTTATTCCCCAGGCAGAAGCAGTTGCAGCCTTATAGCTGGATCACCAGGCTGCTAATTCAGAAAGGGGGGACTAGGAGAGAGAATCCAGGAAAGCAAACTCTCTCATCATTGGACCCTGCAAACGCCAACAAGCCTTTACTTCCAACAAGACTAAAGCCAATTATATGACATTGCCATAGAATCCCATCAACTGCAAATCCCTACCTAAGAGTGACACAGGGGCAGAGCCTGGGGTACAGAGTCACCGACCAGGAAGAGGGAGAGAAAAGAAAAAGGAAGAAGTTAACCTCTCAAAATCAAGAAAAACCCACAGACTTTACAACTTGATCCACTATTTTTTGTTGTTGTTGTTGTTGTTTGTTTCTTCTATCTTTTTGCCTTTATTTCCTCCACCTCGGTCCTTCTATTCTCTGCCCATCTTATGCTTCCCCTTTCTTGAACTACACTACCCATGAGTGTTGCATTTTATTTTTCTTCTTCATCCTCACCCTCCTTTAAGGTTATACTCCAAAACACTTAACTCTCACTCTCTCCCCTTTTTTTTATTTTTTTTGTCTTGCTTTATTTTGTTTTTTTCTCTTCCTATTTTATTTCTTCCTTCGTTTTTCTCTTTTTCTTATTTTTTTCCTTTCTATTCGTTTTTCTTTTCTCATTTTACTTTCCTCCCTTATAATCCTCAATCACGAACAAATTAGTTAATTTGGGACACAAGGCTTTTTTTTGGCTTTATTTCTCTTTTTTGCTTTTGTTTTTATTTTTTTTTTGTTTGTTTATTTTTGTGGCATTTTGGGTCCTCCCAACCCAAGGTCTCCATTGTATTTAGTCTTCGCTCCACTTAATACAACAGATTTTTACTTATTATTTTTATTTTTTTTCTTTATTATTTTTTTTTGGTCCTTTTTTCTGGTTCCCTCTTATCCCTCTCATTATATCTCTTAGTTGACCATCACTTACAAGCAAATCATCTTATGCTTGTCTAAGATTTTCTTCCCTTTTTTTTTTGTTTTTGCATTTAGTAGGTCCCTACACCCTTTTTTTTGCCCCTTGAACTCTTCACCCCAAATCAGGACCTCCATTATAGGCACGATATTTCCCTGAGGAGGGGAGAGGAGGGAAAGAGAAGAGAGAAAAAAAGGGGGAAATAATAAATTATTACTGGTTTTTTTTGTGGGGTGTTTTACCTTTTTTTTTTTTTCCTTTTTACTCTTTATTAATTCTAATTAGTGCTATCAATAAGACCACCCTCAGATGCCAATAAGAAAGAGGAAATCGAATATTATGGATACAAAATAAAGAGAGGTAACACAAATAGATGTGGAAAAATCTATGGAGAATAGACTTAACATAATGGAAGCCTTGGAGCTAAATGACAGAGAATTTAAAATAGAAATCTTAAAAATACTCAGAGATATACAAGAAAACACAGAAAGGCAATATAGGGAGATCAAAAAACAACTCAATGAACACAAAGAATATATTACCAAGGAAATTGAAACTATAAAAACAAATCAAACAGAAATGAAAAACTCAATTCACGAGCTGAAAAACGAGGTAACAAGCTTAGCTAACAGAACAGCCCAGATTGAAGATAGGATTAGTGAAATAGAAGACAAACAACTTGAGGCACAACAGAGAGAAGAAGAAAGAGACTCAAAAATAATAAAAAACGAGAAAGCCCTACAGAATTGTCTGACTCCATCAGAAAGAATAACATAAGAATAATAGGTATATCAGAGGGAGAAGAGAAAGAAAATGGAATGGAGAATATACTCAAACAAATAATAGACGAGAACTTCCCAAGCCTGTGGAAGGAACTAAAGCCTCAAATTCAAGAAGCAAACAGAACACCAAGTTTTCTTAACCCCAACAAACCCACTCCAAGGCACATCATAATAAAGATGACACAAACCAATGACAAAGAAAAAATTCTCAAGGCAGCCAGGGAATAGAAGAGTACAACATATAAAGGAAGGCCTATTAGATTATCATCAGATTTCTGAGCAGAAGCTCTACAAGCTAGAAGAGAGTGGACCCCAATATTTAAAGCCCTGAAAGAGAGGAACTTTCAGCCAAGAATACTATACCCATCAAAGCTATCCTTCAAGTATGAAGGAGATATAAAAACATTCACAAATACAGAAAAGATGAGAGAATTTATCAACAGAAAGCCCCCACTCCAGGAAATACTAAAGGGTGTTTTCCAACCAGATTCAAAGAACAAAAGAAAACAACACCACAAGTAACAGCTCCACCAAGAACACAATAAAACCAAACTTAAACTGTGACAACAAAGGAAAAAAAGGGGGAGAGGATGGAGATTAACAGTAGCAAAGGATGATGAAGTGCAGAAATACTTATAAGATAGGGTACTACAATGAATATGGTAGGTACCCTTTTCATTACTCAATGGTAACCACCCTTAAAAAAAACCACCACAAAAACACTTGACTTAAAAAAGGTAGCAACAGAGGAAAGAAGTATGGAACACAAACAAACAAAAACAAATGATAGAAAAACAAAAGAGAAGAATCAAACTAGATACAAAAACTAACAGAAAGCAATTTATAAAATGGCAGTAGGGAACCCACAAGTGTCAATAATTACACTAAATGTAAATGGATTAAACTTACCAATAAAAAGACACAGAGTAGCAGAATGGATTAAAAAAGAAAATCCAACTATATGCTGCCTACAAGAAACATATCTAAGCAACAAGGATAAAAACAAATTCAAAGTGAAAGGCTGGAAAACAATACTCCAAGCAAACAACACCCAAAAAAAAGCAGGCGTAGCAATACTCATATCTAATAATGCTGACTACAAGACAGAAAAAGTACTCAGAGACAAAAATGGTCATTTCATAATGATTAAGGGGAAGTTGAATCAAGAAGACATAACAATCCTTAATATATATGCACCAAACCAAGGAGCACCAAAATATATAAGACAGCTACTTATTGACCTTAAAACAAAAACTAACAAAAATACAATCATACTTGGAGACCTCAATACACCGCTGACGGCTCTAGATCGGTCATCCAAACAGAGAATCAATAAAGATATAGTGGCCTTAAACGAAATACTAGAACACCTGGATATGATAGACATCTACAGGACACTTCATCCCAAAGCGACAGAGTATACATTTTTCTCTAGTGTACATGGAACATTCTCAAGAATTGACCATATGTTGGGCCACAAAAACAATATCAGCAAATTTAGAAAAATTGAAGTTGTACCAAGCATATTTTCTGATCATAAAGCCTGGAAACTAGAATTCAACTGCAAAAAAGAGGGGGGAAAACCCACAAAAATGTGGAAACTAAACAACATACTTCTAAAAAATGAATGGGGTCAAAGAAGAAATAAGCGCAGAGATCAAAAGATATATACAGACAAATGAAAATGAAAATACGACATATCAGAATCTCTGGCATGCAGCAAAAGCAGTAATAAGAGGAAAGTTCATATCACTTCAGGCCTATATGAACAAACAAGAGAGAGCCGAAGTAAACCACTTAACTTCACACCTTAAGGAACTAGAAAAAGAAGAACAAAGACAACCCAAAACCAGCCGAAGAAAGGAGATAATAAAAATCAGAGCAGAAATAAATGAAATAGAGAACAGAAAAGCTATAGAAAAAATCAATAAAACAAGGAGCTGGTTCTTTGAAAAGATCAACAAAATTGACAAACCCTTGGCAAGACTCACCAAGGAAAAAAGACACAGGACTCAAATAAATAAAATCCAAAATGAAAGAGGAGAGATCACCACAGACATCATAGAAATACAAAGAATTATTGTAGAATACTATGAAAAATTATATGCCACCAAATACAACAATCTAGAAAAAATGGATAAATTCCTAGAACAATACAACCTTCCTAGACTGAGTCATGAAGAAGCAGAAAGCCTAAACAGACCAATCAGCAGGGAGGAAATAGAAAAATCTATTAAAAATCTCCCCAAAAATAAAAGTCCAGGCCCAGACGGTTATACTAGTGAATTCTATCAAACATTCAAAGAAGACTTGGTTCCTATTCTACTCAAAGTCTTCCAAAAAATTGAAGAAGAAGCAATACTTCCTAACACATTTTATGAGGCCAACATAACCCTCATACCAAAACCTGGCAAGGATGGCACAAAGAAAGAAAACTACAGACCAATATCTCTAATGAATACAGATGCTAAAATACTAAACAAAATACTGGCAAACCGAATACAACAACATATTAAAAAAATAATACATCATGATCAAGTAGGATTCATCCCAGAATCTCAAGGATGGTTCAACATACGCAAAACGGTTAACGTAATACACCATATCAACAAAACAAAGAAAAAAAACCACATGATCTTATCAATAGATGCAGAAAAGGCTTTTGATAAAATACAACACAATTTTATGTTTAAGACTCTCAACAAAATGGGTATAGAAGGAAAATATCTCAACATGATAAAGGCCATATATGATAAACCATCAGCCAACATCCTATTAAACGGCATAAAACTGAGGACTTTCTACCTTAAATCAGGAACAAGACAGGGTTGTCCACTCTCCACTCTTATTCAACGTGGTGCTAGAAGTTCTGGCCAGAGCAATCAGACAAGACAAAGAAATAAAAGGCATCCATATCGGAAAAGAAGAAGTAAAGCTATCACTTTTTGCTGATGATATGATCCTATACATCGAAAACCCGAAGGACTCCACAAAAAGATTATTAGAAACAATAAACCAATACAGTAAGGTTGCAGGATACAAAATTAACATACAAAAGTCCATAGCCTTTCTATATGCCAACAATGAAATATTAGAAAACGAACTCAAAAAAATAATCCCCTTCACGATTGCAACAAAAAAATAAAATACCTAGGAATAAACATAACAAAGAACATAAAGGACCTATATAATGAAAATTATAAAGCATTGTTAAGGGAAATCGAAAAAGATACAATGAGATGGAAAAATATTCCTTGTTCTTGGATAGGAAGAATAAATATAATCAAAATGGCCATATTACCCAAAGCAATATACAAATTTAATGCAATTCCCATCAAAATCCCTATGAGATTTTTTAAAGAAATGGAACAAAAAATCATCAGATTTATATGGAACTATAAAAAAACCCCGAATAGCCAAAACAATCCTAAGGAAAAAGAATGAAGCTGGAGGCATTACAATACCTGACTTTAAAATATATTATAGGGCCACGATAATCAAAACAGCATGGTATTGGCAAAAAAATAGACACTCAGACCAATGGAACAGAATAGAAAGCCCAGAAATAAAACCACATATATATGGTCAAATAATCTTTGATAAAGGGGCCAACAACATACAATGGAGAAAAGAAAGCCTCTTCAACAAATGGTGTTGGGAAAACTGGAAAGCCACATGCAAAAGAATGAAACTCGACTACAGCCTGTCCCCGTGTACTAAAATTAATTCAAAATGGATCAAAGACCTAAATATAAGACCTGAAACAATAAAGTACATAGAAGAAGACATAGGTAATAAAATCATGGACCTGGGTTTTAAAGAACATTGTATGAACTTGACTCCAATGGCAGAGAAGTGAAGGCAAAGATAAATGAATGGGACTACATCAGAATTAAAAGTTTTTGCTCAGCAAGAGAAACTGATATCAAAATAAACAGCCAACTATATGGGGAACTGATATTTTCAAACGACAGCTCAGATAAGGGCCTAATATCCAAAATTTACAAAGAACTCATAAAACTCAACAACAAACAAACAAACAATCCAATAAAAAAATGGGAAGAGGACATGAACAGACACTTCTCCCAGGAAGAGATACAAATGGCCAACAGATATATGAAAAGATGCTCAGCTTCATTAGTTATTAGAGAAATGCAAATCAAAACTACAATGAGATACCACCTCACTCCTGTTAGATTAGCTATTATCAACAAGACGGGTAATAGCAAATGTTGGAGAGGCTGTGGAGAAAAAGGAACCCTCATTCACTGTTGGTGGGACTGTAAAGTAGTACAACCACTATAAAGGAAAGTATGGTGGTTCCTCAAAAAACTGCAAATAGAACTACCTTATGACCCAGCAATCCCTCTACTGAGTATATACCCCAAAACCTCAGAAACATTGATACGTGAAGACACATGTAGCCCCATGTTCATTGCAGCACTGTTCACAGTGGCCAAGACATGGAAACAACCAAAAAGCCCTTCCATAGAAGACTGGATAAAGAAGATGTGGCACATATACACTATGGAATACTACTCAGCCATAAGAAATGATGACATGAGATCATTTACAGCAAAATGTTGGGATCTTGATAACATTATACGGAGTGAAATAAGTAAATCAGAAAAAAACAAGAACTACATGATTTTATACATTGGTGGAACATAAAAATGAGACTAAGAGACATGGACAAGAGTGTGGTGGTTACCAAGGGTGGGGGGGGGGAGGACATGGGAGGGAGGGAGGGAGAGAGTTAGGGGGGAGGGGGAGGGGCACAGAGAACTAGATGGAGGGTGACGGAGGACAATCTGACTTTGGGCGAGGGGTTTGCAACATAATTTGATGACAAAATAACCTAGACATGTTTTCTTTGAATATAAGTACCCTGATTTATTAATGTCATCCCATTACCATTAATAAAAATTTATTAAAAAAAAAAAAGACATTGAAAACAAAAATAAATAAATAAAAAAAAATGCCATTGTTATTTTGTTTTCTTTATCTCTTAATGTTAGAGGCAGGATAAAGGGCAGAAATGAGAGGCAGATTGTCAGAAACATCAATGTGTTTCTGTATGTGCCTTGTACCAGGAGCCAACCTATGACATTATCATATGGGTGTGATGCTTCAACTACTGACCTCTCTGCTGAGAGCAAGACAGTGTCTTTGGGCAAAAAATTTACTAGAAAAAACCAGAGGTAATTAAAAAATAATGTGATAATCTAGTCTGCTGTGGTTACAATACCAGAAGTATTTTTTTGGCTCTAGACATTCAGGGGCATGAACACTATTTCTAATTGTTTAACACAAAGTGACCCCTTTCCTAACATGCAATTTCTCTTGTGCCATGGCAGCATTGGAGACGGAGAGCCCTCCGAAGCATTGGACATCAAAATTTACCTGAGCATTGGTCACCACATAAAAGCAAGGATGTTTTTGCTCACAGAACACCTCCCAGGACCTTTGTTTCATAACTTCTATATTTTCTCAATTTTATACCTGGGAACATGCATTGCTGGTCAACCAAGGCTTATTTCTCAGCTCTGTCTTCTGAGAAACTTAAATACTGAACCTCGCCACAATAAATAAATAAACTGACAACAAAGATATTGCATTACCATATTCAATGCTTGTTACAACTTATGATTATTATTATTATTATTATCATTATTATTATTATAATTATTATTTTGAAAGAGGCAGAGATAGACAAGGACACACAGATAGGAATGGAGAGAGATGAGAAGCACCAATCATCAGTTTCTCGTTGTTCACTGAGGCTTCTTAGTTGTTCATTGATTGCTTCCTTACATGTGCCTTGACTGCGGACTTCAGCAGACTGAGTAACCCCCTGCTGGAGCCAGCATCCTTCGATCTAAGCTGGTGAGCATTTTTCTCAAGCCAGATGAGCCCGCGCTAAAGCTGGCGACATCGGGGTCGCGAACCTGGGTCCTTCCGTATCCCAGTCCGAAACTCTATCCACTGCAACACCACCTGGTCAGGCACACCTTATGATTATTTTATTTAAGTATATAATTTTTCTGTCTACCCCATGACACTGTAGTATTCAAAAGGAGAGAAAGTGAGTCTGTCTAATTCATTATAGGCAACCAGTGTCGAGCAGAGTGCCTGGCACATAATAGAAATACAATAAATGTTACCTGAATGAATGAATGAATAAATATGCATACATACACAGATATGCACAAATGACAGACAGTGTTGACACTGAGAGATATGCAATGTGCAATGCCATCTATACACACAGATGTACATTCACCCAAAGTATCTGAGTATATATGTCTAGAAAAAAATAAAATAGGTACACAAAGAATATGGAAATTAAATGTCCTAATATTAACAGTAGATATATCTGTATGTAAATTTGGTTTTGTTGTTTTTGAAATCATTTTTCTTGCACTTCTGCAATAAGAATACGTTTTTTAAAATAAAATAGCTGTTAAAATTCAACATACTTGTCAAATCAAAGCACATCCTATTTGCAATGCATGAAGTAGATATAAAAGAAATTCAAGCCCTGGCCGGTTGGCTCAACGGTACATGGTCGGCCTAGCGTGCGGAGGACCCAGGTTCAATTCCTGGCCAGGGCACACAGGAGAAGCGCCCATTTGCTTCTCTCCACTCCGCCGCGCTTTCCTCATTCTCACAATTCCCTTCCCGCAGCCAAAGCTCCATTGGAGCCAGGATTCCCCTGGCGCTGGGGAGGGCTCTGTGGCCTCTACCTCAGGCGCTAGAGTGGCTCAGGTTACAACATGG
>NC_089500.1:0-6592 GCF_036850765.1 Saccopteryx bilineata
CTCTCTTTTGTTTGTTCATATAGGCCTGAAGTGATATGAACTTTCCTCTTATTACTGCTTTTGCTGCATCCCAGAGATTCTGATATGTCGTATTTTCATTTTCATTTGTCTGTATATATCTTTTGATCTCTGCACTTATTTCTTCTTTGACCCATTCATTTTTTAGAAGTATGTTGTTTAGTTTCCACATTTTTGTGGGTTTTTCCCCCTCTTTTTTGCAGTTGAATTCTAGTTTCAAGGCTTTATGATCAGAAAATATGCTTGGTACAATTTCAATTTTTCTAAATTTGCTGATATTGTCTTTGTGGCCCAACATATGGTCAATTCTTGAGAATGTTCCATGTACACTAGAGAAAAATGTATACTCTGTCGCTTTGGCATGAAGTGTCCTGTAGATGTCTATCATATCCAGGTGTTCTAGTATTTCGTTTAAGGCCACTATGTCTTTATTGATTTTCTGTTTGGATGACCGATCTAGAGCTGTCAGCGGTGTATTGAGGTCTCCAAGTATGATTGTATTTTTGTTAGTTTTTGTTTTAAGGTCAATAAGTAGCTGTCTTATATATTTTGGTGCTCCTTGGTTTGGTGCATATATATTAAGGATTGTTATGTCTTCTTGATTCAACTTCCCCTTAATCATTATGAAATGACCATTTTTGTCTCTGAGTACTTTTTCTGTCTTGTAGTCAGCATTATTAGATATGAGTATTGCTACGCCTGCTTTTTTTGGGGTGTTGTTTGCTTGGAGTATTGTTTTCCAGCCTTTCACTTTGAATTTGTTTTTATCCTTGTTGCTTAGATGTGTTTCTTGTAGGCAGCATATAGTTGGATTTTCTTTTTTAATCCATTCTGCTACTCTGTGTCTTTTTATTGGTAAGTTTAATCCATTTACATTTAGTGTAATTATTGACACTTGTGGGTTTTCTAATGCCATTTTATAAATTGCTTTCTGTTAGTTTTGTATCTAGTTTGATTCTTCTCTTTTGTTTTTCTATCATTTGTTTTTGTTTGTTTGTGTTCCATACTTCTTTCCTCTGTTGCTACCTTTTTTAAGTCAAGTGTTTTTTGGTGGTTTTTTCAAGGGTGGTTACCATTAAGTAATGAAAAGGGTACCTACCATATTCATTGTAGTACCCTATCTTATAAGTATTTCTGCACTTCATCGTCCTTTGCTACTGTTAATCTCCATCCTCTCCCCCCTTTTTTTTTCTTTGTTGTCACAGTTTAAGTTTGGTTTTATTGTGTTCTTGGTGGAGCTGTTACTTGTGGTGTTGTTTTCTTTTGTTCTTTGAATCTGGTTGGAAAACCCCCTTTAGTATTTCCTGGAGTGGGGGCTTTCTGTTGATAAATTCTCTCATCTTTTCTGTATTTGTGAATGTTTTTATATCTCCTTCATACTTGAAAAATAGCTTTGATGGGTATAGTATTCTTGGCTGAAAGTTCCTCTCTTTCAGGGCTTTAAATATTGGGGTCCACTCTCTTCTAGCTTGTAGAGTTTCTGCTGAGAAATCTGATGATAATCTAATAGGCCTTCCTTTATATGTTGTACTCTTCTTTTCCCTGGCTGCCTTGAGAATTTTTTCTTTGTCATTGGTTTGTGTCATCTTTATTATGATGTGCCTTGGAGTGGGTTTGTTGGGGTTAAGAAAACTTGGTGTTCTGTTTGCTTCTTGAATTTGAGGCTTTAGTTCCTTCCACAGGCTTGGGAAGTTCTCGTCTATTATTTGTTTGAGTATATTCTCCATTCCATTTTCTTTCTCTTCTCCCTCTGATATACCTATTATTCTTATGTTATTCTTTCTGATGGAGTCAGACAATTCCTGTAGGGCTTTCTCGTTTTTCATTATTTTTGAGTCTCTTTCTTCTTCTCTCTGTTGTGCCTCAAGTCGTTTGTCTTCTATTTCACTAATCCTATCTTCAATCTGGGCTGTTCTGTTAGGTAAGCTTGTTACCTCGTTTTTCAGCTCGTGAATTGAGTTTTTCATTTCTGTTTGATTTGTTTTTATAGTTTCAATTTCCTTGGTAATATATTCTTTGTGTTCATTGAGTTGTTTTTTGATCTCCCTATATTGCCTTTCTGTGTTTTCTTGTATCTCTCTGAGTATTTTTAAGATTTCTATTTTAAATTCTCTATCATTTAGCTCCAAGGCTTCCAATATGTTAAGTCTTTTCTCCATAGATTTTTCCACATCTATTTGTGTTACCTCTCTTTCTTTTGTATCCATAATATTCGATTTCCTCTTTCTTATCGGCATCTGAGGGTGGTCTTATTGATAGCACTAATTAGAATTAATAAAGAGTAAAAAGAAAAAAAAAAAGATAAAACACCCCACAAAAAAAAACCAGTAATAATTTATTATTTCCCCCTTTTTTTCTCTCTTCTCTTTCCCTCCTCTCCCCTCCTCAGGGAAATATCGTGCTTATAATGCAGGGCCTGATTTGGGGTGAAGAGTTCAAGGGGCAAAAAAAGGGAGTAGGGACCTACTAAATGCAAAAAAAAAAAAAAAAAAAAAGAAAGAAAATCTTAGACAAGCATAAGATGATTTGCTTGTAAGTGATGGTCAACTAAGAGATATAAGGAGAGGGATAAGAGGGAACCAGAAAAAAGGACCAAAAAAAGAATAATAAAGAAGAAAAAAAATAAAAATAATAAGTAAAAATTTGTTGTATTAAGTGGAGCGAAGACTAAATACAATGGAGACCTTAGGTTGGGAGGACCCAAAATGCCACAAAAATAAACTAACAAGAAAAAAACAAAAACAAAAGCAAAAAAGAGAAATAAAGCCAAAAAAAGCCTTGAGTCCCAAATTAACTAATTTGTTCGTGATTCTGGATTAAATGGGAGGAAAGTAAAACGAGAAAAGAAAAAACAAATAGAAAGGAAAAAATAAGAAAAAGAGAAAAACGAAGGAAGAAATAAAAAAAGGAAGGGAAAAAAACAAAATGAAGCAAAACAAAAAAAAAAAACAAAAGAGGAGAGAGTGAGAGTTAAGTGTTTTGGAGTATACCCTTAAAGGAGGGTGAGGATGAAGAAGAGAAATAAAATGTAACACTAATGGGTAGTGTAGTTCAAGAAAAGGGAAGCATAAGATGGGCAGAGAATAGAAGGACCGAGGTGGAGGAAATAAAGGCAATAAGATAGAATAAACAAAGAACAACAACAAAAAAATTAGTGGAACAAGTTGTAAAGTTTGTGGATTTTTCTTGATTTTGAGAGGTTAACTTCTTTCTTTTTCTTTTCTCTCCCTCTTCCTGGTCGGTGACTCTGTACCCCAGGCTCTGCCCCTGTGTCACACTTAGGTAGGGATTTGCAGTTGATGGGATTCTATGGCAATGTCATATAATTGGCTTTAGTCTTGCTGGTAGTCAAGGCTTGTTGGTGTTTGCAGGGTCCAACGATGAGAGAGTTTGCTTTCCTGGATTCTCTCTCCTAGTCCCCCCTTCCTGAATTAGCAGCCTGGCGATCCAGCTATAAGGCTGCAACTGCTTCTGCCTGGGGAGTAAGAGGCTCAAAGAGCTGGGAAATTTCCGCTCTATCCCCACTCAGTGCAAGGCTTTGGGAAAGGCTCTGGCAGTCAGGTCCTCCAGTGTAATCAGGCGGGGGTGGGAGTCAATTGTTGTCAAGGTGACTGTTCAGCGCCTAGCATTCAGTTGGACCTCTCAACCCAGGCTTTCCACACTTTGTAGCCTGTTTTGGCTGGGAAGAAAAGGCACTAGTCTCTGCTTGCGACTAGTGTAGTATAGAACTTATTATCTGCCAAGTCCTTCTTGTTAGCGTTTATCCCTGAATATGGAGGCTCTATCAATCAGAAGTTGCCCCCGCCCCTTTAGCGAGAGGCACTAAAAAATATCACGCCTCTTGTCTTGGGTCGCTGAACTGAGAGAGATCTTATCAATTAGAACCGAGGGTGTGCAGATTTCATGGGTTAAGCTAATTTCAGTGATTGGGTCGCAGCTGTGCTCCCGAAGGTATTTTAGGCTGTCTGCTTGCGCCCCTCCCCCAATGCTTGATTGTTAGCTTGAATGGCTGGGTGAGGTGCCCCGCCCACGGAGAGAATCTCCCAAATAGGGAAGACCACCCTGGTGCCTCTCCCGCTCGTCCTGCCGCTGGTGGCTGGATCGCACCAGGTGCAGGATAATGGGGCACCCTAGGTGTGCGTGCCAGTAGGGCGCTCTGGGTGCATGGAATGCCCAGGGCACGTGTGCGAATGGGGTGCTCCGGGCACCGGTGGCTGGCGACTCTCACTCGCAGTGCGCGGGCCGCTGGGAACGTTAGTGGTGCTCGCTCTGCAACCGTACCAGGTGCGCGCCAGCGGCTGCTTGCCGCTCTGGAGTGCGGGCGTTGCTCGCTCTGCAACCGGACCGGGCGCGCGCCCGCGGCTGCTCACGGCTCCCGAGTGTGGGCGGTGCTCGCTCTGCAACCAGACCGGGCACGCCGGTGGCTGCTCACCTCTCCGGAGTTTGGGCGGTGCTCGCTCTGCAACTGGAGCG
Source organism: Saccopteryx bilineata (assembly GCF_036850765.1). Taxonomy (NCBI): domain Eukaryota; kingdom Metazoa; phylum Chordata; class Mammalia; order Chiroptera; family Emballonuridae; genus Saccopteryx; species Saccopteryx bilineata. The sequence goes on from NC_089500.1 coordinate 4,492, forward strand.
GGCGCGCGCCCGCGGCTTCTCGCGGCTTCCGAGTGTGGGCTGACTCACCACAGGCGCACTCCCTCCCGGCTTGAATGAACGTCCCTGCGGTAGCTTCCTCCACACCCTCGTCTCTCAGATTCAAGTGATGACAGTCCTTTCGCTTTCAGTTTGTGTGGAACTCCGGAATGCTCCAAGGATAAATTTTTCTGTTTCTAGTTGATAAATTTGTTGTGATTTAGGGGAGATCTGTCGGACGTGCTGCTCACGGCGCCATTTCCGTGACGTCTTCGTATTGTATTTCTATTATGTGCCAGGCACTGTCCTCAATGCTGGCTGTCTATACTGAATGAGACAGACTAACTTTCTGTCTTTATGAATACTACACTGTCATGGGGTAGAAAGTAAGAAAACATATACATAAATAAAAAAATCGTAAGTTTAAGAAGCACTAAATTTGGTAGTGCAATATTTTTGGTGTCACTTATGATTTATTGTGGCGAGGTTCAGTATATCTATTCCTCAGAAGGCAGAGCTGAGACATAAGTGTCAGTTTTTCAGCAATGCATGTTCTCAGATATAAAACTGAGAAAATATAGAAGTTATGAAACAAAGACCCTGGGAGGTGTTCTGTGGGAAAAAGATCCTAACTTTTATGTGGTGGCCAAAGCTCATATAAATTCTGATGTCCAAGGCTTAGGAGGTCTCTTAGTCTGGAATACTGCCAAGGCACAGGAGAAAGTGCATGTTCCGAAAGGGGTCACTTTGTGCTAAGCAAATAGAAATAGTGATTATGCCCCTGAAATCCAAGAGTAAAGAGAATTCTTCAAGTGCTGTCACCACAGCAGATAAGATTATCATTTTATTTTTAAATTACCTCTGGTTTTCTCTAGTAAATTTTTTCCCCAAAGACAATGGCTTGCTCTCACCAGAGAGCTCAGTAGTTAAAGCATCACACCCATACACTAATGTCATAGGTATGCTTCAAGGTCAAGGCACATACAAAAACAGATTGATGTTTCTGACTATCTGTCTGTCTTTTTCCCCCTTTATCCTGCCTCTAACATGAATAAATAAATAAATAAATGAAAAAGGCTGTTTTGTTTGTGTATTTTCAGCTTAAATTGCATAGAAGAATGAATTATGTTTATCAAAATCTCACCCCAAGAGGAAATACATGGTAACTTTGTAAAGTACCATATTTCTTCATGTATAAAAAGCCTCCCTGTATAAGATGCACCTTACTTTGGGGGCTCAAAGTTTGCATAAAAGATAACAAATGCAAATAAATGAGAAATGCAAGAAAAAATACTACAATCAATGTATAAGACACACCCAGTTTTCTAACCCCACATTTTCCAAAAAAGATGAGTCTTATTCATGGGAAAATATGATATACACCCACCAAAATTCTCTGTGAACATTTCTTTTTTTCATTTTTCTTTTACAGAGACAGGGAGATAGTCAGAGAGAGGGATAGATAGGGACAGACAGACAGAGAGTGAGTTCTTATTACGTGCCTGGTCACAGATTAACCATCAGTTTTTTGTTGTGAACCATTATTTGTTCATTGGCTCCTGTGTCATATGTGCCTTGACAAGGAAGCTATATCTCATAGAGTGACCTCCTGCTCTAGACAGCAACCTTGGGCTCAAGATGGTGAGCTTTGCTCACACCACATGAGCCAACGATCAAAATGGCACCCTGGGGATCTCAAACCTGAGTCCACCACATTCCAGTAAATTGCTCTAACCACTGCACCATCGCCTGCTCATACTGTGAACATTTTTCTTTTCCTTTCTCTGGATTTTATTTAGTATCTTGGTTCTTAGTATGGGTGGAAAAGCTGTGTGTTTTAAGGCTTTCTTGCCCTAAAATAGATTCATGACTCCATTTTTCTATAAGTTTCCTTATGTAGTTTTTATTTCCATTAATTTTAAGGTATTTTGCAACTTGAATTGTGATTTTGAGCGGAAAGTGGTTATTTAGGAGCTAATTTCCTTACCTTCAAAAAAGGGATTTTCATTTAATTGGTATTACTGATTACTATATTAAGTGTCAGGACAACAAGAAACATGCTTTATATCATTTCTAAGGTTAGAGGTAGTAGAAACTTGTTTGA